>NC_048442.1:21113313-21413313 GCF_004353265.1 Vitis riparia | reverse complement strand
CTCATCAAATGCTGCACCAATCATTTGAAGACCAACAGGAAGACCAGCAGGCCCTCCTTCAACGAATCCACATGGTAAAACCAATGCAGGCAGCCCAGCCAAGTTCACATTGACCTTATTAAGAATAACATCAGTTATGAGAACAACCAACAATGATAGCTGGAAATGCTTGGAACATAATCTTAGCCAAGTATTCCATACTCCAATGAGATGGTTAATGAGCTGAATGTCTAAAACAACAGACATGCGAAGGCTTTGTTTGAAAAATTCTGACCTAAAAAATTCATAAGCCAACTACAAAGACAGAAAGCTTGAGGACTCATACATGCTATTTAAAAAGGAATTTACATAAGTGACAACACCTTGCTTTGCAAATAAGAGATCTCAATACACTCTTCTTGCATGTTGCAGTGGAAGAATGAAGTATGGAACATTTTTTTTTTTTTAATTTGATGGGTGAAGAATGACGAATGGAACATAGCTCCTATTAATAATATGTAGAACATTTCTACCAGCTGATAATAGTTGCATGACATGAGACCAGCACTAGCAAACGATAGTCTTATTCTCTTTACAAACATCTACGTGTTATACATTTGTATGCTTGCCTCTAAAATGTAGAGAAGAATGTGTATGGTACTTTTTTTTTTTGTCAAACTCCTATAAGCTATTACTCTGCTCATCTGATAATGTTTGTAATTATACATTGCAATGTGGACAAGAAAACATGTTCTTTTTTCTTAACCTGCCAATAACTTTTGGTTTAACCACAAAAAACAACAGTGTTCCCTTCCATAGTCCCACCAACCATAAAAGTGTATGGACAACACAATCCAAGTCCGACACACTATTTTAGGCCAAGCATTATAAATTCCACGCAGCTTTTAGGACTTCAGGGACAGGAGGTCATTCCTGCAACTCAAAGTTTTGGCTACATGTATCTTATACTGCCATGCAACTTTGCTAAAATAAAATACTGGATTGTACTTTTCTTTCCCTTCATTTTAAACCAGTGACAAATGAACACCCAATAAAACTCAATAAATCAAACAACTGATATCGCCTTATCCCAATTATTTTCCAATACAAATCCCACTACCCCACTAGATCTAGTCAATCCTAGGTTAAAGCATGACATTTAAATCTTTTTCCCACTGACCATGTTGTCTTTTTACTTCTCTTTTTTTTTCCTTTCTCTGTGAGAAGTGGGAGGTTGGCTATCTCTTCCCATTCTAAACCAGCAATAAATAGGCTCAATATAAACCATAGTAAAGAACACTGACTACAGCAGAATGTAAAGTTATCTAGACATGCTTACAGTCATGATGTCCCCTGCATACATTGCCAGTGGATCATTTTTCTTTTCCCCTGTAAATATAGCAAGTAGCTGGTTAATCACTAAAAAATGAAGAATGTTCAACTGCACAAAATAAACAAATAAATAAAAACCAAAAAAATAATATATAAATAAATAAAATTTAAAATTTTTTTAAAAAAAATATACACACATAAAAATAAGACAAATGTAAAATTCCATACCAAAACTATAAGCAGGAGATGGTGCTGCAGGTGAAATTAGGATGTCATTTTCATTCAATGCTGCCTTGAAACTTTTCTGAACCAAGGTCCTCACCTAAAGCACTATAACAATCATAAATTTCTTCTTAAATAAAGAAGATATTGAAAAGATTATGAATGTTAACAAAACCATACTCAAGCAACAGATAATGAACCACTATGGTGGTTTTACAGGTTCCATTATTGTGAATTCCACAAATCATTCACAACATACATAACTACCATAAATAGATGGGTAACAGTTATATCAAACTGTGTGGTTCCTTTATTCCTAGTGCCATGAATCAACATTTGATATCTGGAATCATAAATGTGAGAAAATTGCATTCTCTTATATCAATGATACAACTTACAATGATGAAACTCCTGGCCATCACATCCCTTCATAAATTTATGACAGAAAACATAACATAAATGAAAATATAATCACCATAATTATGTACTACCTGCTGGGCACGCTTGTAATATGCATCATAATAACCGGCTGAAAGGGCATATGTACCCGTTAAAATTCTCATTTTCACCTGAAAAAATTTGAGCAAGTGTTACTTCAAGGCTAATAACCAGTACCAAACCATTTTGGACTCTCCTTTTGAGGCAAAATGATAACCATCCCAGCAACATCTAAGATAGTGTTCTCATCAATCAGATCTTGAAAACCCAAGCAGGATTGATTGCAAAACTGTTGCTGCAGAGCATCAATTAAACATGTTCCATACCTCAGGACCAAATCCTTTAGCTCGGGAATCGCCATATAGAGAATTTAGCCGATCAGCACCAACTTGGCTTCCATACCTAGACAATTAAGTAGGGGAACGAAGTTAAGGTTTATGTGTAGTACTTTTTATTGATTCCAGTAATATTTTATCACAGTTTCTTCTATCCAGTTGTTAATATTTATTCGAACAAGGCACATACACTCCATACTTAAACCCAAAATGTCTACTGTTGGTGTGATAAACAAAATAGGTCTATTGTAGCTTGTTAACTTCTAATGGTGGCATTTGGATACACTAGCTATTTTTCATTTTTAAAAATAGAAAATCCTATACAAAATATAAACTCTAATACAAAGAGAAAAAATTTACCTTGTCTTCTTAAAAACACTTTTCCCAATTTTGAAAATTTTAAAAAACTGCTTTCAAGTAAACAAGGCATCTACCTACTTTTTATATAAGAATTCCAACATTTTTTATAAGAATTCTATTTTTAAAAACAAAAAATAGGAAATATATCCAAACATGCACTTATTAATTAAAATAGAACCAACAAGTCTGTCCTAATAAAAACTTAATTAGAAACTACTATTAGTGTTCTCATTGAGTGCACCAACAAAAAGATTCCTCATAAATCACCTGACACCATCATAACGTGATAAGTTGGAAGATGATTCAGATGAAGCCAGAATGTAGTAGGCTGGCAACCCAAGGGAGAAGGAAGGCAATGACACCTGCAAATTAAATATTTGAAATTGGTTTAAAAAAAAAAAAAACATTTAAAAGATATGCACGAACTTTTGAACAGAAACTGATGAAGTTACTAAGTTAGAGCAGGGTGCAACAAAACAAAAATTCATAAGAAAAGAAAAACCTCTGTCACGGTGCACCCTAACTCTTCTAAATGTGAAGCTGCTCCAATGATTGAAGATACCACAGCTTTATCAACACCATCATCAAGTGTTTCACGGATCAGACCAACTCTCAGTCCCTTCAAAGGTTTAGATTCCAGTGAACTTATGGACATGAATTGAGAAGTGTAGTTGGGAACCTCCTGGAAAGCAATTTTCTTAAAAAATTAAAATAAAATCCTTAACTAGAATGCATTGAGATTATGTCTTTTATTTGAGAGTTCAATTTCAAGATACTCAAAATGACTTGTTTTAGTTTAACTATAATCAGTACAGCACCGCACAGAATCATGCATAATAACAAATAAAGAAAGCTTAGATTGTTTACACCATAGAATGCCAAGTTTCAACCAACTATTTTCCCAAGTACTAAAGATGGACAATAGACACATACCAACAAGTTCAAGTTCCTTTTTTTCCCACTTCAAAGTGACTCTATTTTAGCATATTCCATCCATACCCCAATTTAACATCCCTTTGGTGTCATTAACATAAGACATCACACTTCTAGTCTATCCATTTCTACATATGGAAAGTCAAAAAAATATCATATCATAATCCAAAAATTGTAATAGAAAAAGGGAAAGGGAGGTTTGTGATGATTTTAAAATCTTTTCTAATAGGTAATCTAGTGCCTTATGCATGAAGAAAACCAATTTGGTCATTTGGGGGGTTCAGTAAAATTTAATTGAAGGAGTCAAAACTCCCTGAAATATGAATGCTTAGTAGCATCCTTTACAAGGAATTCTACCATATAGGAAGATTCTAGAGGCACAGGCTGTTGCATAAAATCTCGCTCATATTGAAAGAATCAGTACAGCTAGCCATGAACTTAGCTGTTGCATCAAGTTATTACTTATAAACACATTATCAATAATCAAAACTAGCACAAGACATGTAAATTCCTAACAACTCCTGATTTTCCAAGGAACATTTTCTGAAGCTCATGTTATAAGAACATAATTTGGTTCAGGCAAGGGTATAGAGTAGGAAACACATGTACATATAAATACGGCTATAAGAAACCTTACATGCTTACTACTTGTAGAATCAAGTCTATCATAACCAGCAATTGCATGAAGAAGAATCCCAGTATCAGCAACTGATGAGCCAAAGCATCCAATGACATCAAGTGATGATGCATATGCCATAAGTCCAAATCTCGACACACGGCCATATGTTGGCTTTAATCCAACAACACCACAAAAAGACGCCGGCTGTCTTACACTTCCACCAGTATCACTTCCCAATGAGACCACACACTGTCTAGCAGAAACAGCTGCAGCCGAGCCCCCTGACGATCCTCCTGGCACCCTAGACACATCCCAAGGGTTTGCAGTCACCTACAAATGAACAAATGCATCACCTGAGCTAACCAACTCTAGTTACCAAAGGGAAACTTCAGAACCTAAAATTCAAAATCTGAATCTTATGAGTCTTACCAGACCACACACACACAAGGTTACTAACATTCCAAAACTTTCAAGACAGCATGTGATGATGACTTGAAACTCTAATCCAATAGGAACCAAGGAAGCGAGTTATATGGATGATAACATTAGCAATCAAACTTGGACAGCTGAGAATTGAAACTCATTTAGTTGAGAAATGGGCAATCCATCAAGTGATTGTTCAGGTAGGAAAATTAGCTTTAAAAGATACTTAAGATATATATAGCTTCAAGACAGCCTTTTTAAAAGAATTTGTGCAGTAGTACTTTAAGCTTCTTATTCAATTAAAATCTCTGTTTATTTCCTTCTGCTGAGTCCTAACAGGTAGAGAAATGGTGTGTTTAGAATGCAGTTCACTGTTGTTTGAGAGATGAGGGAAGGGACTGAATGGTTTGGTGTGGACTCAAAGTCTTTTGAAATTTCCATTGAGGAGGTTAATGGCTGTTTGCAAGGGAAAATCGTGGAGAGAGGCAGAGGTTTCTCTAACTGGATCAGATTTGGGGAGTTTAGCTTGTCACGCCTGCTAGAAAGGGTGGAGTTGTGTTGTCGGGAGGAAAAAGGGTTCTTAGGTCCTTCAGAGTGAGAGGAAGGGGGGAAAAGTTTCAGGTTGCAGTGTTGTAGTAATAATGCTGGTAGATTTATTCAAGCATAGTGTTCTCTGTGGAGGCAAAGAAATTTGTTCTGGTCTTCAGGGTGGTGCACAGTAATTGTTAAGCTTCAAAGCCTTGGGGTGGTCCCTCCCTCCCAAGGATCTAGGGGAGGTGCTAGTTGGGAGTTGCAGCTGGTAGGGGGGAGCAAGGCAGTTGCTCCTGTGGTGGAGTGTTATGCAGACAGACCCGGAAGGTTTTAGGTGAGGTGGGGGAGGCTATCCGCCATCCGGATTCAAGTAGAAGAAAGGGAGGTACTCTCAAGGGTGCGGTCCTTAAAGTTTTGTTTAGTGGGCAGGTGGGGGGAACTTGGTGACCCAGCTCCTGGCCTGAATGCTTTAAAGAAGTGGGTTCTTCAGAAGTAGCGGTTGAGAGGAGTGTTCTTCAGAACTAGCAGTGATTTCCCATATTCAATCCTGTTTCTTCTTTTTCCTTTTTCTTTATTAAGCATTTTCCATTTTTCAAAGCAGTAGTTCTGATCACGCTCCATTTTTTCAATCAAATTGAAGACCGTGTATGAAACCACATTGAAATTAAAAGAAATTTGCTGTAAAAGAGATAAACCAAAGGCAACTAACCTGAAAAGCAGAGCCTTCAGTGGTACTTCCCATACCAAATTCATCCAAATTCGTCTTCCCAACAACAATTCCTCCACAATCTTTCACTCTCTTCACTGCGGTTGCATCGAACGGCGGCCGGTAATTTTCCAAAATCCTCGACCCACCGGTCGATGGCATGTCCGCCGTGCAAATATTATCCTTAACTCCTACAAAAACTCCGGCCAAGGGTCCCAATTCTTCGTTCCTGGCAATCTTCGCATCAATCTCTTCGGCTTCTCTCAGAACAGTCTCGGAGACGCTAATGAAGCTGTGGATTTGTGGCTCGGTTAGTCGGAGCCGAGTCAGGGCGAGTTGAGCGAGTTCGACGGCGGTGGTGCGGCGGTTGAGGAGGTTGTCGCGGATGGTGAGGATTTGGGACTGGGGCGGCGAAGAAGGCAGGTCGGTGGAGGCTAGGGCTTGGGGTTGGGAGAGGAAGAGAGGCGTGGAGGAGTGGAAACGGCGCCGTTTTGGAGGGAAATGGCGACATTGTCGGAGGAGGAAGCGAGGGTTTTGGACTGTTGACAGCATTTGAAAGAGATGATGGAAAGAGGATGGCTGGCGACTGAGAGTGTGAAAAGGTCAGATTTTTCAAAACGTTGGGTTGACGCTCGACGACGTCGTATTGACAATACCACATCAAGTTTAGCAAGCTACAAGTGCATCACATAACGTTTAAATTTTTAGAAAATATACATATTGAGGGAAAATAAAATTATGGAAAATATAATGGAAATAAGAATGATGAAAAACATTCAAATAACAATCACAAAGTTTTTCATGTTGTCAATCTCTCTATTCATTTGAATATTTTTCTATACTTATTTTTGGGAGAATTACTAGATAGGGTAGACTGAATGTAATAATTATCGGGAATCAAAGGATAATTTTATTTTTAAATTTGTTTTCTTTATTATCTATAAATAATTTTGAGATTGTTAGTAATATGAAACCCTCATATAATTATAAGTACAGGTGATCAATAGTATAATCTCACATCCTAAAAAATTGTTTCACTTTTAAACAATAATCGGTTGTATAATAAAGTTTTATTTATAAAAGTTAAAGATAAAGATAATTTTAGTATTTACTTGAATAGACTTTGAAATGATAAGTCAATTGAATGTTAGAATTTTCATTAAAATAATTTAATAAAGTGTGGTTTATTAATTTAGTTTATTATTTTGTATTAATTATAAATTATTTTGTATTATCATATCAATATGGTATACTTAATAAATTTATCATTTTTTTTACTCTTTTAGAGTAATGTGGGGTTGAATGAAAATATATATATAAGAAATTAAATTATTTGAAATACACTCATAATTAAATTTTAAAAAAAAAAATTGAGATTTTTTTGAGAATATGGTAAAAAAAAATTCAATATCTCAAAAATAAAAACTGCATCCTAAGGTTAATTATTATGTTATTTTATATATGTAACATATAATTAAAATTTTTATTAGTCTAATATACAAATATTCAATGGAATAACACACAATTATTCAATGAAATAACAAGTAACTATTCATTGGGTAATATAGCATGTGAAAAAATTAAACAAAAATAAATTAAATTATGTTGTAATATATTGTAACGTTAGTATATTTGTATTATAATTAAGTATAATGTATTTATATCGTATTTATATTTCATTACAAAAATAATAATTTTAAAAATGTTTATTAATACCCTATTAGTATTAACACGTCATTATCAATATATTAACATCATTCACCCAGCACATTGAAATTATTTAATAATTTTGGTATTAAAAAAAAAACCACGAGTATCATGAATTCAAATTAGTATTTTATTTGATTTCAAAAGTGATTTATAATATAAGTATGTTATAAAATATAGTATGATCATACAAAACCATCACTTTTATAAATAATAAAAAAAAGTTAAAGATTTTTCTAATTAGGTTTTATTGTAATGTAAGTATATTTATATTATAATTACAATATATATTTTTTTTATCTATTTTATAATAAAAGTAATAATCTTAGATATCACTTTTTATACCTCATTAATATTTAACATATAATATGTATTAACATTATCCACTTGATGTATTGAGGAAAAAAAAAAGAAAAAAATTATATATAAAAATTAAGAAAAAACACTATTGTAGACCCCCATATGGGGCTTTTTTTTTTTTTTTTTCATTTGCTGCAGGTCAAACTTCTTGCCAAGTGGAGGACTCTTAAAGAGCCAGATGTTGTTTCCTGTTGGGTGGTCAGTGAATCAGGTAGTGGGTTGGAAATGCAATGGGGTGGAGACACTTGTTGGAGGATGTTCAGAAGAGCTTTTGGGCTGTTAGAGTGGAGTTTGGGTTATTCTTTTGAGGTGTGAGGGGGACCCCCCCTCTCGGACCATGAATCCCGGCCAGATGGGACAGGTAGCCAGGAAGCTGGGGGCTGGATGCCGGCTGCAGCAGCAGGGAGAGTGGTTGGGCAAGCCATGCTTGCTGACCAATGAATAGGAGGGCAGAAGAGTGGCTTGCAGGGGGGGACACCAAAAGAAAAAAGAAATGGGGAGAGGGGAGAGGATGTAGAAAAACGGAGGAGTTTTTTTTAGAGTTCGAGAGGAAAGGAGTAGGGTGGGAACTTGAAGAGGAAGCTAAGAACAAAGGAGCATGGAGTTGCTGGGGAGTCCAGGACACAGAGCTGAGAAGGGAGATTTCCAGGTATGACCATTTGTTTTTTTTGTATATTTTCCATTTTTTTTCAAACTATCCAGGTCTGATTCTCAGTGATTTTTCATTTCTGCTTATTAGGTTGTTCTGTTTTGGTGATTACTGATTAAATATTGGAAGAGTTTGCTATGTTTTATGCCCTGTTCTGACGAGTATTTTTCCATTTTAACTCACTGGATGTTGGACCCATGGATGAAATGATGAAATGGGTCCGATATGCTGGTTAAAGTCTTCATGTTCTTCTTCTTGTTGCTATCCTGTTATCTCCTTGTTTTCTTTTCCTCCCTGAGTGCTTACTCAAGGCTCCGAAGTCTCAGCTGCTTTCCGTGAAGCATCAAGCCATGGCCTCCTTGTGGCTAGAATCTGGTTTTCAGTGATGATGAGAACAGGCCTTTTCAGTTTTCTCCAAGCTTTCACAGTCAGCAAATACCCAAGGTTGCATACTACCAGGCATATTCATCGGCTAGACGTGGAGGCACATCTGTTGGTGGCCTGCCCATTGTGTTTATGTTCATGCGCATGTCTTCACTCTACATGACCCCTATCTCTATTCTCATGCAAGCGTGTCGTCATCTCATCCCCATGTTTTTTTCCCTTATCCACCATACCCATCGTTCATCTATCCACCTCTCTCTCTAGGTCGTCATACCTATTTCCTCACTCAAGCTTGTAGGAATCAAGCATCCTCCACCACACCCATTTTCCTCTCATTCATTCTCCACCTCACTCCCTCACTTACATGGAGTCTCACGGGTGCATGCTATCCTTCACTCCTTCACATACCCATTAAAACCACTCACCCAAGATTCCATATCCATACCACTCATACCCATAACCATGTTCTACCATACCACCAAACCCGTTTCTCTCTCTAAACCTTCACCTACCTGCGAGATCCTCCCTAAAAAAAAATGTCATGTGGCTCTCTCTCCCTTGCACACGCAGACGGTCCCCCCTGCGACGCGCGACATAGCTCATTCCACCCGGGGAAGAATTCTATCCGGCCTACATCCCACCTTCTCCGGATGTCTCACATTCGGAATTTTGTCCGTCGACATCCCACCTTCTCCAGATGTCTCACATCCAGAATTCTGCCCGCCGACATCCCACCTTCTCCGGATGTCTCACATCCGAAATTATGTTCGGCCGGCGTTCCTCCTTCTCTGGATATCTCACATCCGACGCTTGACGCCGGATGGGAGAGAAGAGTGATTCAACTTCCCCGGACAAACATGTCCGGATCCTTTGATAGCGCTTACTCGGGGAGCATCCAACCAACAATTCAGATTCCCCGGACAGCTTGGCTCGTTAGACACTCGTGATTCGTCGGATCCATTTTCCCCCGCAATCTTCCGCTCCTCTTGATTTTAATAGGCATGAATGTTTTTTCATAATTCTGGAATAATGGAATCTATGATATTAATTCATGCAAAATAAATGGGTTTTGGTGGGAGCCTGACATATGTGACTTTAAAATTGATTGATTGATTTAGTTGTCATGCATGATTGTTTCTATTTCGCCCTATGACATGCTCGAAATTATTCTTTAATTGTGCACTAACCCCACTTTTTGATAGCGCATTGTGGCTCGTCACCCAGGTACGTATCTATTCCCATTCTAGTATTTCTATATGCATGTTTTGATTTTCATATGTGCATGATAGTTCTGGGTATTCATTGATTTACTCGTCAATTGCCACGTCAGCTTCATTTTATTAGTAGAGACCCGACTTTAGGGACTTAAAGGGGTGTTACAGTCTTTACCGTACCTTCCTGATAAGTGACCTGACCCCCGAACCTGATCCGGTTTTTTGCAGACCACCTTTTCCAAAATAAGGAGTCACACTTAGGGTTTTCTTTCTTATTTTGTTTACCCTTTTAAAAATAAAACAAAAATAAGTGGCGACTCCAAGTCATTTTTGATTTTATAAATAAAATCATTTTTCAAATATAAATCGAGCTCGCCTTCGAGTAGGAAACACATGAGCCAAAATGCGGGGTCCACAACTATGCAAAGGAAAAAAAATATAGAAAAAAGTTCAGTGTTTTAAATGCTTTGAATTTTAAAAGCTTTTAGTTGAAGGGCATTTTGGAATTTAAGCCTATTATTATCCTCCTTAAGAGTTATCAAAAGAGACCACCCTTCTCAGTAATTATCAAATTTAGTTCACCCTATCCGGCAATTCTCCCTTTATTTTTAGGACAATGAGATAGAGAGTTAGAATTTTTAATCTAAAATAACTTCAAACATGATCATCCCAAAAGTAAAAAATTCATCTTTAATGACAAATATTGAAGAATCTAGAAAGTTTGTATTTTTTATACTAACTAGGATATTAATGATTATTGTATGTAGATTATGCTCTGAATAGAAAAATAGACACCGATTACTTTGTCATATGCTAAAATCAAGACCCCAAATAAGTTGAATTTGCTATAAATAATGAACGAGTTAAATTTTTTATATTTTAATCAAAATGTTCACTTAGCCTGCACTATGGTTAAATTTTATTAACAAAGAACTCAACTCAAATTAAATTCTTTATAAAAGAAAATCACATGAACTTGGCTAGTTTTAAATTTCATTGACAAATAACATAACTCTAGTTAAAGTTTTCAATTTAAATATTTCTAACTTTTTTACACTATAATTAACTCATGTTCTACTACTTATTATAGTAGTTCCTTCATGCTTACAACTTCTCCTCAAGTGCTACGTGTCTCACACACTTTTATCTTTCCTCAAATGTTGTCAAATGATCCATGCATTTTTGCAACACAACCCCATGACTATAGATGAATAGGAAGTTATATCGACATGCATTAGTTGCACTCATGTCTGTTTGAAAAATAGCCCCAGACGTCTTAATAACCAAGGATGAAAATATCAATAATCACGGATATATCGGAGATATATCGGATATAACGGAGATATATCGATGGATATTTTGGAAAAAAAATATCGATAGGCTTAAAATTGTTAAAAACTCATGAAAATGTAAGGAAAACCCCATAATAATATAATTAGAAGTATAATAGACATTTTTAAATTATTTTATTGAAAAATTTGATATATGTATAACATGATTTATCATATTTGATAATAATATCATATGCATCGATACAAATATGAATTTTATAAGTGTACATTCATTATTAAATTACATCTAATATTATGATATTTGATTATAATATGTCTAATTTTAAAATATATATTAATATTAAAATTATGATCCATTTAATTCAATTGTATTAAGCAATATAAAATAAAATATGATATATATATATATATATATATATATATATATATATATATATATATAATTTTTTAATATTTAATTAATTATTAATGATATTAAAAACATTATGAAGAAAATTATATAATTTTTATATGGTAATCAATTAAAAGAAAATTTTTCATTTAATTATAAAATAATTATAATTAATTTGCTCTTTAAAATATTCTTTTAATATTTTCTTTATATAATGAGTTTAAGTATATATAAATTTAGTGCACAATATATAACAAGGGTAAGCTTGCCCAAATGGTAAATGGAGTGAACCCCAAATCGCCGGACCACTATTTCTCCATAAAATGTCGTGTCGATACACGATATTTCGGCGATATATTGCTGAAATATCGCGACATTTTCCTCCTTGTTAATAACTACATTCACATGTCAACCATGGGCCGGAGCTTTATGTCTCAACCAACCAACCTTAGGTCTACATGCCTTAGCTAACCAACCTCACATGTCTTGATTGCACACATCACTTGCACTTGTATGCCTTGCCAAGCCAACACTTGCTTATGAGAACCTTCTATCATATGTTGTAAGGTATCATGACCTTGTCCAAGGTTTACACATATAGCATTGCCCACATGCAACCCAGGCACTAAGTTACCAACATCCTGCTTTGTCTCAACCACGCAACCCACATCCGTTAGATGTCATGTTCCGCTCATGGCTCTGCGTCCACTCTTCCATGCCTTGCCCAAGCCATTATGGGCTTGGGCGAGTACAAGCCCTAACATTGCCTTGTACTTGTTCGTGGAGAGTCTAGGTGTGCCTTGAATGTGCCCACACCATGCTTTAGCCTATACCCTTTGGTTACCCCCAAGTGAACAACCTCCAACCCCCTTTTTAAAGAATGTTCTAAACAATTCTCAATTTGTTGGGTGTTTAAGCACCAACAATCAACACTTGGCATATCAAGCCCAAATGGTGTGTCGATACCATTGCCACATGCCATGCCCACAGGTCATGCAATTTTGATAATATTGTGTGCACTTGCAGCACCGTCCACTGCCCACCATGCACACCCTTGCTACAACTCGTGCCACTTAACCCGCTTTGATCCATCAAGGCTGACTGAGCTAAGTTCCCATCAATGCACATCACCAGCCGCATACCGCCAGGATTATGTGGGCACAAGGCACCAGCCACACATGCCCATGTCGTGCCTTCTACATTAGTTAGGGTGCTAACACTCGTCTCCAAGAAGCTTTTAACTAAATGGCCAATAGACGTCCAAGATTGATTGGAGTGTGACTCTCTCTACAAGGACAGACAGCTTCAAACGGGGTATGTAAATGAAAGTAAAAAACCAATACCTAACTACAAAACATGGTTCAAAGTTGCGGTATCAATCATTGACTCGGATGATCTTGAAACACATTGATCTTGATGTATCGACTTGGTACCATACACAAACATGATAATTAAAAAGTTAAAAAAATTATAAAAATGTTATGTAAATTACTAGAAAATAGGTGCAATTAAATAAGGTCAAAAAATTAATAAAATAAAATTATCTCACAATTAACATTGTTTAAATAGTTATAAAAGCATTCATTGATTTCCTAATATAATTAAAATTTACAATATTATAAGATAAAAAATTTATATGATATAATAAATTTAAAAAAAAAAATCAAGTATAAATGTAATCTTAACATACAAAGATAATTATTGATTTTCTAATATAAACCTATTATTAAAACGTTGTTTTTATAATTATGATTCTTTTAAAAATATTTATTTTAAATATTTATTGATTTTCTACTTTAATTTGAAATGTTATAAGACAAAAAAATTAGATTATATAATAAATTAAAAATATTCAAATGTCATCCAAGTTATTCTCTTTCCCAAATATTGTTTTCACTGTCCCGACAACCACCTGACTACAAGTTTGCAAACCCACTATAGAAGCTCTCCCCGAATTGTCGTCATCACCGAAGAAGGTATTTGATGCTTAATCCACTGAAATTGACACTGAGACACCATCCATCAACGCCAAAACTTCCATGCTCCGTCGATTGTGGTGAGGTAAGTTAGCCCTCACCCATCTAATCTCTCCTCGTCTAGACTTCAAAAGAAGCCATGGCTCCATTAAACTTCAATATTTCTTCTTCCTCCGATTTTTTTTTTTTTGAAAATTTTATGATCTTTATGTTCTGATTTGAAAGGGGGAAAAATCACTAATTTGAATTAGAAAAACTTTTGTAATTTAACCAATTCAACCGAGTTAACTCAGAATTTAAGCCGAACCAACTGAGTCCTACCGATTTAGTGCTGAGTTTGTGCATAGTATCGTACCTGGTATCGGACTCGTCGTGGTAAGTGTCGAGGTGGATACGACTCGACCAAGTCGTACCGGACTCGACCGATACTTTGAACCCTATTACAAAATAAAGATGTCCAGGACAGGGTACAAAATCAAAACAAAAATATTTTTTAACAGCTAGTATAGCAAAATACAACGGGTGAAGTAATAGAATTGGATAGGCAGGGCTAGAAATTGAGCTTCAGTGGGTTTACAAATGTAGAAAATGTCAGAAGTGGCTCAAAAGACAAAATAATTACAAAGACATCTATGGGTTCAAAAGTAACTAAAACTTGGGCAATACATTCACCACTGATGGCACTGTCTATCTATAAATATACAGATAGGTCTTCTTGGTTCTTCAAATCCCATATAACAATTTTCCCGTCCAATCCTGCAATGTTATGATGCAAGAATCGGTAACTGGAGACCTCTTACAAAGATGACAATGGGTTTTGTACCTAAATAGAATGAAATATTTTTCTTTTTTACTAACCTGAAGTGCTGAAGCGCGTCACCTTGGAATCCCCATCCTCCGTAAGTGGCGCAATAGCACTAAAATTCCCCAAAAAACCAAAGGGAAAAAAAAACTTTTTGAATAATATGTGCAAAATAGGAAGAACATGTGATAGAAAGAAGTGAAGAACGATAACAGAAATAGCAATATGACTTAGAGGGCAGATGGATACTTTATGCAGTTCTCATGAATGCCTCCCCGGGTTCTCGAAGGTTCAATTGCATCATTGCCCACTCCTTGTTTTGATTGACCATATAATTTTCCAAATGCTTCAGAAAACTGGTAAGCAACAGAAAAAGTAGGGAAGGTCTATTAATAGGCACATGAACACAATATACTTGTTCATAAAAATACATTTTTGTTAACGACAACCTTCTTGGATAATATTAAACAGATCGATTTCAATATTTACTATACAGAAAAACATTTACTGCATTGACAAACTTAGTAGGGAACCACATATAGAAAAAAGAAGTGAAACTTCCTAGCTTTTGTGCTTTTTTTAAGTGGTTATGCCCCTCCATCAACCACAGTAAATTCTAACCCTGACTCCCGATTGAAGTCTATCTACAGTTCAGCTAAGTAAACTGTGAGCCCCATACAAATAATAGTAGCAAATATTCAAACAGATGCAAGCTATGAATTTTCACTACTTCAGTATGCTGAAAACTTGAGATAGAAACCGGTCTTTTACCTACTAGACTAAATTTTCTGTATCCACAGCAACCAAAAAACAAAAGAAGTGGGGGGGAAGAAAAGACATGGTGTTTACTATGCAGATACCTGTGAACCATATCTTGCACTTGAAGATGAGGCCTTCCTTTCACCAAGAAATCTGATAAAGCTCCTAGGAAACAAAACAAACAGGAATAACTTTACTATTTTCCTTGAAAAATAAGAAAGACATCATTTTTGAAATTTTCTTCTCAGAAAGTGCACTTCTCCTCTTAACATGAGAATACAATCAGCAAAGACAGTTGAAGCAACTACAAATGCTATACAATACCAGAAGCTAGTTCAATTTCACGTTAAAAGAAAGAATCTGTGCCATTAGCCGACCATGTTACTACTATAGCTGTTAGAAAATAGAAAAGATGAATATTATTTGGTCCAACCTAAATAAGGTTTAAGTAAATTACAAACCTATATATATACACACATGGAAACTAAATAATCTCTCTTGTAAGTTGTAACTGAACATTTCCTTTCCTTCTCTTCATGATAAACAAGAACAATATTAGTATACATGTGAATAGAAAAGTGATAGCAGAAATGGAAGTGCAACAAGAAAGAGAATGCAAGAACTAACAAACAGCTCCAGCTCCCGACAGGCAAATTGTCATCCTAGAAAAACAATATAACCCAAAGCAAAGATGAAGAATCTAAAGCGAGGAAACAGTCAAATGAAAGAGTGGAAAGAGTCCCAGACAAATGGAAGAGAGGAGTAAGCTCCTCTCTTGCCTAGCATATCAGCTTCCTGTTTGATTGCCTGATGCTTCCAAGTGAAAGAGCAATGAGTGACTCACATCTCCAGAGAGATTCACTTCTGATGCAACCAATGCTCATATCACCACATCCCTCTCCAAGTCTGTGACATCCAAGAAACAACAATCACTAAATCCCCCCCACAGAAAGGTTCAAGAACATCATCTTCACTTTCAGACTTCCAACAAAGCTAGAATATCCACCTCAAAGGCCAACCCGCTGATAAATCCAACTCCTATTGTCCTTGAAAAGCCACTAATAACCATCTGATTTGAGTTACTAAGGAGGATCCATCATAGTTGAGCTTAAAGCTTCTAACAAGTAGAGAAGACCAATTAGGTGACAGGCATACCCTCCTTTGAGGAAGGCACATCAATCTCCAAATCCAACAAGATAGTGCAAATGGGAACACAATGACACTCATCCCAAAAGATATGTAATAGTGGATCCTCTTCCATGACTCATCAACAGACCCCTTTCAATCCTTATAAATTCTGGCATTCATATCAAGCTAGATGACTCAAAAAGTAGCTAGAAAGAGCCCCCATTCAACAAAACTTCCTTTATTGCTTTTCCAAAAACCTTAAAAAGATATAACTTACACAACTATGTTGTCTTTGAGGGCAGGGCATGTAACAAATGACAATTACTGCAAAGGGAAAATAGAGGAAAAGATGATTAGCAGATCCCAAATTCTCCAATCATACTACACAAAGGTTGATGGATTCTAAGGCCTCCTAAGCTAAAGAAAATTATTATTGGCCACTAAGAAAGTGAAGATAAACAATCTTGGGAGGAGGGCAAAAAATACTAGGGTATTATTTTTCTGAAGGGGGGAAAAGAAGAAGAAACCCAAAAAGGGGGTATTATTTTCAGAAAGTTTCTAATCCATATCCCTTGAGGACAAGTTAAACTTCATTCAACCTTCCAGTAGTTAGAAAATTTCTTCACAATCTGATCCAGAGGAACTCCATTATTAGCTCCTAGCAAAAAGCATGAACACGAAAGATGCAAACTACTCCATCAGTATCCCATAAAAGAATCTCCCAAGGTGATCAAGATTAATATTGACATCAACTAATGTGCTCTTGTCCATGTTGATCTTAAGGCTGAACACAAACCCAAAAAGTCCAAAAATTGGTTCAAGATTTATTGACACACTCTTCATTAACTCTAGAAAGGGATATGGTGCCATCTGCAAATTCAAAGGGAAACTCTGACCTTATACCCCACAACCTAGAACCCCTAGCAAATCAATTTATAGTCCTAAAAATCATTCTGTTTACAATATCAACCACAATAGTAAATATGGAAAGTGAAAGAAGGCACTAGCATATACCTGTAGTTGTCTGGAGGACAAATTAGCATGGAGGATTGCTAACAAGCACTCTTTCACAATCAGATCCTACTACAAGTCCATGGTACTGTGACCCCCTTACATTTTTGCTACTAACCTGATCTGGAATCCCAATATTCCATCAACGGTCAGTTATTTAGTGTGGGTAGTGGCATGGTTACCAACCAACTAATGAGGGGAGGTTGGAGTATTATCAACTAATGTTGTCTTTGCATTGAACATCTGTCAGTAATAGGGTGCATTATAATAGAGCCAACAACAACAGCGTGATAGCAGTAGCAATAAAAGTACATCTTCAAAATTCCATTAATTCAGGCCACTAGAGGACTATAAGACCCTAAAATTATGCAAGAAAAGTAGTAAAAAATAAGAGCCAAAGTTCAGAGGTCCCAGGATATACAGGAAAAGAATTACAGGCAAACAGCATGCAAATTTAAGAAAGGAATCACTAAAAGAGAAAAAAGCAATACTCATAGTTCACTGGGCATACCATATTCCACTTCCATCTGCTGCAAAAACCATTGGGCTGCAGTCAAATCCCACACCTATAACCATTCTCTCAGAAACAAATAAGACCTGAAAAAGAAAAGTGTCAAGAACACAATTTTTCAAAGATCAAGATAGTGGATAATAAGTGAAGCAAAGAACTAGATTTCAAACTATGCAGTTAATAAGAGAGGATGCTGACCCACATCACGGAGAGGCAAATCGCGAAATGCAACATTTTGAGCTAAAGGAGAAGGACCAACATCATCAACGAAGTAAATCATAGAATTATGACCTGAACAATAATACACAAGGAAGATTCATAAATAGAAAATTTCAGAAAGTTTTTAATGATGGATATGAATTCCTTCAAACACTAACTGCCAAAAAATTAAAGAAAAAGGAAAAAAAAAAAAAAGGAGGAGAATTTTGAAAATTGGGTGCAGAGGAATGAAGTTTCTGACCTACATAAGCTAAGGTATTGCCACTTGGAGACCACTTCACACCAAATGCCCACGAAAATGAGAGATCAAGCTGAACAATTTGCTGCTCAACAGAAAAGAAAATACATAAGCTCATGCTGCTTCAATAGAAATACAAAATTAACAACATTGGAAGGTAAACTGCATGCAATAAATAGGACCCCTGTCATTCAACAAGACAAACATATGACTTAAGATGTAAGAATGCTATAATGATTTCATCCCTCCAAATGACCTACTAGGAAACAATATACTAAAAGATAATGTGTTCAACAAATGAAGGGAAAGAAAAGTAGAGCTGGCCAGTGGCTTAAAATAAGTTAATTTGTGCAGCACAAGGTTCTTTCTTAAAGGTGGTAGCCCCTTGAACAGTGAGGTGTCTGAGTTCAGGAGGCAAAGGCAATAAACTAAGAGGTAATAGGGAGAAGGTAAATATGGAAGTGGCCCCTTGAAGGGTGTGAAGAATCCATAGAGTGAGCGCTCCTGAATTGGAGAATTTTCAATGAATTCAAAAACAAAAAAATTCAATCCTTTTTTCTTCCTGATCAGAAGTAAAAATTCAATCCCTTTTTTGGTAACCTCTTAGGCCATTTTATAGAGGTTTTCTAGATGTGAGCTGGGAACTAAGAAGTTTGGGAGCCTTATTATAACAGTATTTGGGCTGCTAGCTGGTCCTTTTGGCTAAAAATAAGATCACAAGAGCACATGTCCAACAAGATCCTCCCTGCTCCCTCTAAAATCGGCCGAAACAAGCTTGCCAATGTCTAGACTTTTCCAACCTTGACGGGCCTTCAAATCTAATCACTAAACCAACACCCTTGAACCTCCTGACTCAGGTAAGCTTCAAAGCAAATGGATCTTGTGATATAAGACATCTTCAAGAAAATTGTGGGAAATATCCTCTAAGTGAGAACGAGAAAATGAGCCAACAAGTGAACACAGAAATAACCTTCCTTCATCTTATGTGTTCAATGTCCCCATCCTAAGATGGGTAAGAGAACTCTCCACCGTTACCACATGCACCATGCAGGCATCCACACCTTGTAGGCACCCAAGGAGCTCGAGCATCCACCTAAGATAAATTGGCATTCTGTCCAAGCATGAGAATGAGGCCAATAAATCATGTTTACAGGCCATTTGAAGGTAGAATGCCACATGGTGCTCTATCGATAACTTTGCATGGAGTAAGGTCATTAATGTGGTCTCTAGGGTACATCCTACATGTCATGCAAGGCACACTACATATATTTAGAGGTCCATGTCTTAGTTGAAATCAAGTATCAATAATGTATTAGGAGATGGTTGTAGAGAAACCCAGGATGGAAAGCTTTGTGAAGGAGGTGAGCAATCCTAGCCACTTCATGTGTAATCTTGTTTAAGAGAAATGGTAGAATCATTGAGAATGGAAGATCTTGTAGGGAGTATCTATTATCTCACAACTCTTCAGATGTCAATTAAGAAGTTAATAGGGATGCCCTGCAATTCTATCTTGAAGATTGGGAGCAGTTTTCCCCATAAAAAGGGGAAGGTTATCAAATCAAAGTTGGTTCTTCACCAAGCTGTACTTTATGATTATTCCTTAGGTAACCTAAATCAAATGGGCATTAGAAGTACAAAATTATAAAGGTGTGATAAGGACAGATGCACATAGGGACCAAGGGGGCCACATGGTGCACCATCACAACCCCTAACCCTGAGATAATACACTATAATGGGATTCCCTAGACCTATAGGAAAACAATTCTTTTCCCCAAGCAAGTTGGACTTTGGCACCTGCAACAATTTTTTTAATTTCTTAACATATATCATTCTACAAAATTTGCTTTCCTCCCTTTCCTCCTCCAATAGAATGCCTTCTTTCGGGAAATAATGAAATAAATGATTTTGTAAATTAATAAATAAGTGTTACTTTAGATTTTTTATTTTAAAAAAAAAAAATCTAATACCTCTGTTGAGCCACCAACTTTTTTTTTAATTACTATTATTATTAGAAACAAATGATGTATTAATTATAGGTAAAAAGAACATGAGAAGGATGAGATGTCCTCCCCACAATAATAAAAACCCAATCAAAAAATGATTAAAACCCTCCACTATAAAAAGATGCCCATACAAAAAGGTTAAATCCACATAAGAATATACATGGATGTCGTTTCCTTAAACCTTAACTAAGCTTCTACTAATGTTACCCTGTCCCTTTTTATCCACACGTCGAATGCCGATTGAGTTGAATAACATTGAGAGGAATGCCTTTTAAAAGCATCAGTGCAAGAGGCCTAAAAAGATGATAAAAGTGAATAAATCCCACAACATTTCTAACAACCACTTTCCACACGATCCGAAACAAAGTGAGAAAAGCAATATGCCAAAGGGTCTTGCCTCTAATGGATCTTCTCAAATCCTTATATAAAATGTTCCTCATATTGCATATGCTCCTTAGTGGAACCCAATCCAACCTGGTTTGTCTAAATAGCCTTAGCCAAAGCTCCACACTTCACACGTATAAAGACAAATTAACACTTACAAGTTAAAGATAAATAGACGAGGGAACAAACATTAGGAGACTCAAATTCGAGACCCCTTGTTATTTTTATTTTTTTAGGTAAAAAACAAAATATATTAAAAAAAAAAAAAAAAAAAGCTTGGAAAAGGTGCATCAAGTACACATGGAGTATGCAAAACGCGCTGAAAGCAAAAGGGAGAAAGAAACAAACACTGCCCAATACAAAAACCACACCCTAAAGTTCAAGAAAAACAAAAGGCACTCATGCGACCAACATGCAACCTAATCAAAACTGCTAACACCTGACTAAACAGAGCCTAGCCCTAACCCAACCTTCAAGCCATTCTTCCCAACTCTAGCTTGAACCCTCAAAAACCACTTTCCACCCACTTCTCCAGTTCCTTCTCTCTTTTCTACTTGATTGATAGTAATTAATCAAGCTCTCCAACTTTTGAAGCTCCCTATCAAAACAAGACGTAAACAAAGGTCTCTTCTTAATACTCGATCCACCCCCCCCTAAACCCTTTAAAAGGGAGACAACTTCCTACTCAAAACCATCCAATCCTAAATACTTACTGAAGGAGACAAAATTTGTGAAAGAATAAAGACTCCCAGCATGTCCTTACTAGGGTTGTCCTTTCCTGGAGCCCTCTTCTTACTGCACAAATCATATACCGCACACATGTCATCTTTGAAGGAAGTTTTGGAACATCCACTATAAAATCCCCATGGGAAAGCATCTGCAAAGGCTCGTAGCCTACTCCCTCGCTTTCCAAACTCACCTTATACTCATGTAAAGGGAAAAGAAATGCAATTAGAGCACTAATCCTAATCCTAAGATATATCATGATGCAATACATAAAGGGGATACATAGGCTGTATCATAAATTATTAAACAAGTACAAAACATGCTTATGTGGAAAATCATAGAAAATAGGACACAAACATGACAATCACACCATATTGTACAAACAAATACAAACACGCACACAGAAACACACATGCACACACAGAAATAGGATTAGATACAAGAGACACAACAATTATCAACTGATTAGAAACTCCATATTTGTAACCTAGGATAAACATCAAAACCATAATGAGTCATACTACAGTAAAGTTAGGGCTCAATGGTTCACAAGAATATGGAAAGAACGTTAAGAGATTTAGGCATTGTTTACCCTTCCATTGTAAGTTTGACATCTCACCACAGAGAGAGAGAGAGAGAGAGAGAGAGAGAGAGAGTAGAGAGGGGGGGTGGCGCATGGGAATAGTAAAGACTAAAAGTCACCAAGAGATCTAAGAGTGTGTCCATCAAAACTAAGAATGAGGGACTTCAAGTAATTAAAACCTTCAATTACATGTTTCTCATGGTCCACAGTTCTAGGGTCTTATATAACAATCTCCCCTTTTCCCGAAGAAGAAAAACAATGGCTCAAACCCCAGCATATCCTGAATGAATTAAATCATGTTCTGAGCATATGCAACCTGAATATGTTGCCAACATCAGAATAAGTACAAATTGAGACCTTTTCTTTCCTTAGATTCTGAAACTAAGCTTGTGCTACCATATATGAGTGAGCTTCTCCAACAGCCACCAAGAAACACCAGAATTTGTAGTATAAAAAAGGAACAGACCTTTCCCCAGTAAATTATATGCAGAAGTTTTTACACATTGTTGACAACAAAAGCAGTAAAATTGAGATCTTCCACCTGTTTCTTGTTTTCAGATTGGGTATATTATTGCATTTCTACAAAAAGTGTCCATCAACAAGAACCATTATAAGAAACAAACATTTATTCAACAGTACAAACTTGCACAAAGTTATTTCCCCCAATGTAATGAAATGCACAACAAAATCTTATTCCTACAAGAGAAAAGAAAGAAATATTGAACCTCTCCAAATTTTGCATCTGAAGAAGAGCCTGTTCTTGAATCCCTGGGTCATTTCCAAATCGCAACAGTTGATAGTAAAGAGGATATGTCATGGAAAAAAAAATGTATAAAGTGACAATGCTCCAAAATTTTATCAAAACATACCTTGTATCAACACCTTTAATGAAGGTAGAGAATACTCGACATTTTCCATCAGTTGATGTTGTTGCAAGGAGAATCTATGGTCAATATTTAAGGAACAAACATTTAGACACCAGAAATGGATGCTTCCATGCAGATAATGACATAGTGATTGTTCAGCTAGTAACAAAAGTTATACAATTTGAACAGTTATATGTGCAAGTGAAATTTCTTGTTCCCTGTTGTAAGGATTCATGTCCTCTTTGTACCTTTCTTCTTCAGTCATTTCTCATCTAGGAGAAACAAGTTTTCCCATTGTCGATTGATTTTGTACCAAAGAAAGCAACTAATTGCATTTGCTACATTGCAATTTCGAAGTATAGTTGTTAAAAATTTAAGGTACATAATATGATACAGTCTTCATGCAAAACAATATAAATCATCGATATGTAAAAAATATTTAGATCTTACAATACATGTAAAGTACACTTTGACAATGAGTTAGACCTGATATTTGTAAGACACACAACTATTTAAGTAGCTTTCATGAAAACACATATTTGGATGATTTCCTTAAAAGAAAGGAAAAGAAAAAAAGAAAAAAAAGGAAAAAAAAAAAAAAGAGAAAAGAAAAAGGGCTGATACTATGTTTAAATGCTTTCAGACTTTCCTTTTTCCTTTCTTTTGTCTCCATAGGAAAAGAAAAATCTTCTTTTCATGGTGTTTCAAATCCAATGTGGTTTTTGTATGATCATTATCAGTGGCAGAGCTAGAATTGTGCTCAGGGGGGGGGGGGGTGTTGGTGGGTGGGTTGGGGAACCTATGATAACAATTTATTGAGTTAATGATCATATGTAAATATTGGACATTGATTGATAGTACTTTTACTCAATACATTTATAACAAACTAAATCATAAGCACGAACACATAGTAAATTAAATTAAATAATTTCAATAAATTATTATAGCAAAAAATTAAAACAAAAATCAAACTTATTAAAGTATAGAGTCAATGATCATATGAAAAATTAAAGAACAACTACAATACCCAAAAGGTTTAATAGGAATCATTTTTTATTTAAATGAAAATTAATTTTAACAGGAAAATTGTTACTAAGGTTATAAATATAAGTTTCAGAAACTTAAAAAATCAATCAGGAAAATTTTTCAGAAAAGTTTCAAAAAAATCAAAAAAGTTGTAAAATCAGTAAAAAAAAATAATCATTAAAAGGTGTTTAAATAAGTTTTCAGTAAGAAAGTTTTACTAAAAAATTTCAATAAGAAAGTTTAAAAACAAATATATAAAAAATTTAAAAGGCATTTATAGGTAATAAGTGGAATTTTGAAAATATGTATATAAATAAAATCAATGCATACTAACAAATAAAGAAAAAGTCAAGAAATCATGAAATTTAAAATAACCAAAAAATAAGCATATCATCCAACAGCAATTCCCATGAACCAATTCGTGTAAAAGAGGGAGGGGGGAAGGGCAGTTGCACCCACCCTAGGGCCTTAATCCATACTTCCTATTTGTTCCTTTTAAAAATAAATACACAAAAAATTGGGTGAGAAAAAGTAAAGAAAAAGAGAGAACAATTCCAAATGGAGATAGCTACCCCAGGGGCCCTTACTTAATCTGCCCCTGATCATGCTTCCTCTTTGTTCATTTTTTTCGTTTAAAAAGAAAAATAAAAAAAAGGTAAGGAAGACGAAAGAAAAGGGGAAAATAATACCAAATGGGATTAGCATACAAGTGAAACACATGTTATAAAAGTTGCTCGAGTTCGTGTAATATGGAGATGGATGACCTCTTATTGGATCATGAGGAGGGACAATTAGTGCCTTCTCGGAGACAGCTAGTTTCATATTGATCAATGATCATTCACATAGAGATTGTGCCCCTACTCAAAGGCCTCAAAAGTGAGCAAGTATATAATCTTATGATAGAGAGGATTAGCCAACAAGTCTTCTTGGGTGACCCATAGATCGAGAGGATCATATAGATGTGACTATAGGAGTGGAGGATGGTGAACTTCTCTAAAACTTTTAGGCTGATTGTTTCCTTGGAAGTCTAGAGTGGCAAAACAAAAGGCCCATAGGCTGGTCATAGGAGTCATATCATATACCATGTTGGGGATCTTATAGCCCCCTTGAGTTTGGTAGAAGAATCCTTCACCTTGGCATTGAGTCAGGCAACCAGCTAGGGGCTTAGAGTGGCAAACCATGCCATCCATAGGCTGGGCAAGAGAGCAGCCATATCATATATTAAATTATGGGGGATCTTAAGCTCCCTTGAGTTTGGTGGACCAATCATTCAGCTTTGCATTGAGTTGGGAAACCAGAAAAGGGTTTATGGGGATCTCTATTCCTTCAATTTTTTATGTCCTCTCAGATTTATGTTTTTGGAAGGACCTCTCATCCATCATGCATATTATTCTTTTAGTTACTACAAGTATAGTTACTTATCCAGATACAACAGAAAAAAAAAAAAGACAATAGTTTCCCTTGAGGACAATGAAGAATGAAGCACTTACTTAATATGTTAGTTTTTTTTTTTTTTTACCATTTAAGGGCGGAAAGGGAAGAGGAGGGAATGATGAACCTTTTTTCTCAGGCAAAAATCATATATTAACATGGCTATAACAAAAAAAAGGGTCCAACCCAAGTACACAAGAATGCAAATGTTGCATCTTTTCAGCTTTTACCATCTTTCATGAAATTGGTTATATATTTAATTCTTCCAATGTACATGTGCTTCATATATGCATACACACCTTTTTCCTAGCAACTATTTTCCAATAAGCAAAACGAAATTTATTATACATAATACAATACAATACAAGGCACAAAAAAGAGAATAATGCGCAATAGGATCTACAAGTTGAGATTATCAAAAAAAAAAAAAAAGGGTCTACAAGTTGAGATTATGATCATAAGATAGAAAGTTAGGCTCTCAATTTATTCTATAAAAAAATTTATGTAAATATGATTACATTACTAGCTGAATCTAACAGGTCATAGGGAGAAAACAAAGCTTGTGCCTTAAAGAAATTGAGAACTTTCCAACTTTGCATGAATCCCCATTTGGAAGACAAATCCAAATTTGAGTGGGAACAATGGACGCATGTAGACATCCCAAGTAGAAGGTTTGACAATATCTTGATAGTAGCTTTTAAATGGTAAATGAATACATACATGATTGTGCAACTACTCTTAAAAATATACATAAAAATAAATAAATAATTGCAATTAAGATAAATGGAAAATACGCACGTTATTAGGATGCCAAGCAACACCCGTCACAGAAGAATTATGTCTTTTTCTGATAAGTTTACTGACCCACCTGCAGAAATGCATACCATGAAAAGATCAATATCAACCCTCAAGTTAAAGAAAATACTCACATAATTTAATCACTTAGACATGTTTAGCCAAAATGGTATGCAGGGGAACTATGATCACCAATAACTATAGGTGCAATATTTTGGTAGGCAGATGCATCTATCTATACAAGAAAGCATAGTTGTTAAAAGTGAATCAAAGGCCCAAGTTGCAGCAGCACCCCATCTGTAACGCTGCACTTGTCAAGGCATACAACTGGTTGATGAGGCACACCCCATTCTTTTTTCTTTTTTCTTTTTTTCTTTTATAAGCTCAAAGCAAAACTTCAATTTAGCCATTGTTTTAAAACTGAACATGGAAAGGCAAAACCATGTCATTTCCTCTTGTTTCTAAGTTTCTCAGCACAGTAAAATATAAAATCATTTTTTTTACACTTTTATTCTTAAAATTCCTAATGGTTTATTAAAATTTCATATAATTGCAATATTTTTTGTCGGATGCTTCTTTTAAACATTTGAAATCTAGATTTCTTTGTTACTTCAATTGGTATCAAGGATGATATTTACTGACGTAGAACCTAAAATAAATTAATGCTTGATAAATTGAGAACCTTGATTAAATAGTGTTTTTTGTCAGTCCCAACTTCGGGCCAATGTGCTAAATCAATAATTCGATAAATCTATAAGATAATACATTATAAAAAAAATTGTATAGTATCATATACGACCCACTTACTACATAAATTAATAATTTCCCAATGTGCAATTAAATCCATATGGTCTATCTAAGAGGGCTTCATAAATATGTGACCATTTCTTCTTAAAATTGATATCAACTTGGATCTCATCTTCAACTTTTCATAATGCAGAAAGAAGTTTTGGTGTGACGTTTTCATATTGCAACAAGAAATTATTCAATGTCATTATCGCTTTGAGAGCTTCTTTACATGAGACAAGTTCCATGGTAGAATTATTCAAGAGTTTTAACTAATAAGAAATACCTTGATAATTAATAAAGTATTAATTTATCGATTAATAGATTTTCCTTGGTCCAAGGCTATTAATTTATCAAGGTTTAATTGTATATGCACATATAACAAATGTTTGCATGTCCAAATTTACAAAATTTTATAAAATTTTACATATGACTTTTTCTTCTATAAGTAAGCAAAGGTAATAAGAGGCGGTAAAATAGTGGCCCAAGATGTACAAGAACAAGAAACTCACCCCCTTAACCATAGAGAAAACTGTCCAAACAAGATGTACAAAAAAAAGCCTCTCCCCTCCCCACCTCAATGGGAACCCACCCAATCAATGAAATCTATTAACGTCAAAGGACTAGCTTTTTTAGATAGTTTGGTCTCCAACTGAAGTGAAAAAACAAAAGAAGCTTGCAGCCTTTACAAGGACAGCACCCCATCTTCAAAGACAATTCTGTTTCTAACCTTCCAAACTGACCAAAACAAGCACAGAGGGCCCACTTTCCACACTGTTATGTACTTTTTGTACACCCAAGCTCCATCCCAGCCTAAAAGGGTCTCCCTTACCGAGGAAGGGAACACCCAACACAAACCGAATAGGGTAAAAAACAGTTTCCACACCTCCCTCGTCTTTTCACAATGAAGGAGAAGACAGTCAATAGACTTCTCATAAACTTGGAACAAAAAGCATCTATTTGCTAAAGCTCATCCCTTCTTCTGAAATTGGTCTAAAGTTATAACTTTTCCCCATGAAGCTACCCAGGCAAAGAAACTAATTTTTGGCTGCACCTAAGAGTTCCAGATTATCTTCATTGGAAAGCACACTAATGAATCCAGCTTTAAGACTTCGTAAAGGGACTTTACAGAAAAGTTGCCATCTTTGGACACTAACCACCTCACCCTATCCTCCTCATCTAACAACACTCTTTCCCCACACAATCGCCCTAGCAGGTTCTCCACCTCATCCAACTCCCAATCATTGAAACGCCTACTGAAACGAGGGTTTCAACTCCCCCCCCCCCCCCCCCCCCCCACCTTTCCCTACTTGCTGAAACAGTCGATAAATCACTCACCCAAACCTCTTTGGCTGCAGCTAACACAAATAAGGAGGGGAAAGAATCAAACAACGGTGAGGTTCCACACTGCTTATCCTTCCAAAATCTCACCCTTTAGCCATTACCTACCACAAAAGATATTCTAGAGCTAACAAGGTGATCAAGTTTCCTAATTGCTTTGCACAACCCTACTTCATGCCCCTTTCTAACCTCATAGGAGCACCACCCACCTCGATTCTCCCCATATTTCCCCCTTATAACCTGGTTCCAAAAGGCCTTTCTTTCATTTGCAAAACGTCACTTCCGTTTTCCAAGGAGAGCCTTGTTGAGCATAGCAAGGCTCTTAACCCCCAACCCCCATTTACTTTTATCTAAACAAACTGTCGACCTCCTCACTAAATGAGGTTTTTGCTCAAGAACCCCACCTCCCCACAAAAAGTCCCTCTAAATCTTCCCCAATCTCATTCTAACCACTCTTGGTAGATGGAAGATGGACATAAAATAAATAGACAGGTTGGACAAAGAACTATGAATCAATGTAATTCTCCCACCCTTAGAGATATATTGTCGCTTCCACATAGCCAACCTTTTGCGGAACCTTTCCTCAATACCATCCCAAGCTGCCACGGAGTTAAAAGAAGCCCCCAATGGCATCCCCAAGTAAGTAAACGGCAAAGTACCCACCTTGCAGCCCAGCTCACAAGCCAAATCATCCACCTTCTCCACCCTTCCCATCAGGATCAACTCACTTTTATCCAAATTAACCTTCAAACCAGAGATTGCCTCAAACCACATCAACAATCAACACAAAAAAAGTCATTTGCTCCTCCCGCACCTCACAAAAAATCAGAGTGTCATCAGCAAACAGCAAGTGAGAGACCTCAACCCCTTTTCTACCTCTCCCCCGCACTTGATAAGTCGATAAAAAACCATCACAGGCTGCTCTCTTCAAGAGACAGTTGAGGACCTCCATTGCTATCACAAAAAGGTAAGGCAAGAACGGGTCTCCCTGCCTTAGACCCCTAGAGCTTTGAAAAAAAACCCGAAGGTTTTCCATTGACCAAAAGGGAAAAACTAGTTGTGGATAAACACCACTTGATCCACTTTAACCACTTCTCCCCAAACCCCATTTTCTCTATAACCGTAAGCAAAAAAACCACTCCACATGATCATAGGCTTTCTCAATGTCCAGCTTACAAAGAATTGCCCCTCCATTGCTTTTCAAGATCGAGTTTATTACTTCATTCGCAATGAGCACTGCATCCAATATTTACCTACCCTCCACAAAAGCGTTTTAGGCCTTGGAGATCACCATAGCAAACACCCCCTTCAGCTTATTGGCCAGCACCTTAGCCAACCACTTGTACAACCCCCCTACCAAGCTTATTGGTTTGAAATCCCTCAAGTCCTCTACCCACACTATTTTTGGGATCAAAACTAGGAAAGTAGCGTTCAAACTCCGCACAAAACAACCCAATTCGTGAAATTCCCTGAACAAATTCATCACCTCACTCTTCACAAACTCCCATGAAAACTGTCAAAAGGCCATGGAGAACTTGTCCAGGCTTGGAGCCTTATCCCCACTTAAACCTGAAAAGCCCCAAACACCTCTTCCTCCAAAAAAGGCTTCTTTAGCCCTGCCACCTCTATATCATCCAATCTCTCAAAAGACAGTCCACTAATACTAGGTCGTCAGTCACCTGAGGTAGAAAGCAAGACCTGAAAGGCTCTACAAACTTCGTCTTTAATTTCACTGTCCTCTATGATCCATGACCCATTAATTTTGATTTTGTCCATCTAGTTTCTCCTCCTATGAGGATTGGTCATTCTATGAAAGAAACTTGCGTTCCTATCCCCCTCTTTCAACCAAATTTCTCTCGATTTTTGCCTCCAAGACATTTCTTTAAAAAAGACCCCTTTTTTATAATTCTCTAGCAACTTTCCTAAACTCCTCCTCTTCCAAAGACAAAGGACGAGAAAACTCCTCCTTATCCCAAAAATCCACCAAGTTCAAAACTAGCTCCTTTTGAAACTTCAACCTTACCAAAAACTTCCTTGTTCCAACATCTCAAAACAAGCTTCAAAGCTTTCAACTTCTCAAAAAGAATGAAAATAGATGACCCACTAAAGTTAAGCCCCTCCCACCACAATCTCAAGATTGTCTTATAGCCCTCCTCCGTTTTGTTTTTTTTTTTTTTTTTGATAAGCCTTAAAGCCCTCCTCCTTTCGCCACATATTTTCAAACCTGAAAGGTGTAGGACCTCTCCTCAAACCTCCCCCCTCAAGAAGAATCGAGAAGTGGTCCGATATCAACCTAGCGAGAACAGACTGAACACCACCTAAAAAATGAAGTTCTCAATCTTCATAAATAAGGAAACGATCAATTTGTAATTTGTAACAATTATTTAAACCACCAATCCAAGTGAAATACCTCCCTAAAAGGGCAAGTCCCTTAACTCTAAGTCCTCAATTACCTTTGAAAATCTTCTCATGGCTAAAGACAATCTACCTCCTCTACTATACTTCGAGGGGAATGTGATCATGTTGAAATCGCCTGTCACGCACCAAGGGTCACTCCACAACCCTCTAATAGCCCCCAACTCAAGTTGCACCTCATTTCACTTAAGCATGCACCTTGGGTTAGACCTTGTCTCTAGGCTCAAAGCGAGCTTTGCATTTCAAGGTATGTGAAATGACCACCATACCCTTGAGCTCCAAGCTAATCTATCTAGGGGAATGACAACTCAACCCAACCTATAGTTAGTTTTTCAACCTAATCCCATCTTTAGATCTGAAAACTTCAAGTCAAGTGGCCCACCAGTCAAGTCAGAATTGAGAAGGATTGGATTCAACCCACCCAAGATGCAACCGCCAGCATAACAAAAATGAGAAAGGATTTCAGAAGCTGACAAGGTAGACTAATTCTCCATGTACAAGAATATTCAAGAATATATCAAGAGTTAATTTAACCAAATGCAAGGATAAGAACAAAATGTAAAGAGAAAGCCATAAAGAAACAGAATAATACCAGTTATTCTCTTGCTCGTAATAGCATATACAAACTGTCTTAGCCCCACTTCCAACAGCGAACTTGTTTTCTAGGGAAAAAAGTTATAACATCAAAAAATCAAAAACATATCCCATATCTACAATAGCATTCTCTGAATAGAACTCAAAATAAAAATTATAAAAAATAAATTATAAAAAAACTAGCAGATGTGGAATCAAGTGCAAACCCTTAACATGAATACCATGTGTTGATATGAAATTTTCCATAATATATCGGGTGATTTTGGGCAAGTATGGGCAAGTTGACGGGGATTGGTGTTCTAAAACTATTAGGGAAGGACATGGTGTGGGGGTGTGGAAGGCTATCAAAGGCAGACGGGAGATGTTCAAAACAAGAACTGGGTTTACAGTTGGGTTTGGAAACAGGGTGAAGTTTTGGAAGGGCAAGTGGTGTGGGGACTCATCCTTGAGGGAGTCCTTTCCTGAGCTTTATTCCATAGCCTCCTCTAAAGGTGCTTGGGTGAGTGACCTTTGGGAGGATGGTGGTTGGAGTTCTAGGTTTACAAGGCAACTACATGATTGGGAGCTAGAGGAGGTGCAAGCCTTTTTGGAGAGATTGTCAGCACACCCCTTGTTTGTGGAGACCGATGATGCCATGGTATGGTTGCCTACGAAAGATGGTGCTTTCTCTGTTAAGTCCTTCTACTCCTCCTTGGCCAATAGGAGAGTGGAATTGTTCCCCCATGGTATTGTTTGGAATTCTTAGGTGCCCCCGAGAATTAGCTTCTTTGCTTGAGAAGCAACTTGGGCCAAGATTTTGACTTTGGTTCAACTCAAAAAGAGGGGTTGAAGGATTCCTAATATATGTTACTTGTGTAAGGAAGAAGAAGAAACTAGTGATCATATTCTCATCCATTGTTCGAAAGCTCGTTTGTTGTGGCAATTGATCTTTACACTTTTTGGCATTCAATGGGTGTTGAGTTGTTTAATTAGAGAGGTCCTTTTGAGTTGGCACGGGTCCTTTGTGGGTAAAAAGGGGAAGATGGCTTGGAAAGCTACTCCATTGTGTATATTTTAGGCTTTATGGCAAGAGAGAAATAGGAGGGTTTTTGACAACTTTGAAAGCACAGATCAAACAATTTAAAATTCTTTTTTGTATCTATTTTGGGATTGGGTTAAATTGTACATTGAGGGCGGATCTTTATCACTGTTAGACTTTGTGGATTAGGTAGGCTCACAATAGGGTGCGATAGTGGGTTTTTTGTGTCTTCATGCCTTTTTGTCCTTTTTTCTTCTTATACAACGTGTACACTTTCTTTCTTTTAACACAATTCTTATTTACCTATCAAAAAAAAAAAAAACTTTTCATGTTTAAATACTCAATTTCTTTACAAAATCCTTAAGAGTTTAAAATATAGTCATTTCTATTTCAACTCAAGCACATGAATTGAACAAAAATATAAATTAACTAGAATGTTTCAGTGAGGAATCAATACCTCACAGCCAGTTTCCCAGAAGTGAAATCACTACTGAGAATATATCAGTTAACTGACGAAAACCATTCAAATCATAAATTCAATCTATAGAATTATGTCCACTTCAGATCATCAGAGGGGACAATGGGACATACAATGGTTTGCAAGAAGGGGATGTGATCATAAAAGAAAGCTGGTAGCACTTCTAATACAAAACAATAACCTTCAGTTAAATGGTTCACCATTCAGGTAAGATGAGAAAGAAAAACCATAACTCAACAAACCATTCTTCTTCTGTACCTCTTGGACTCCACTGAACACAAAGTGCAGCACGGTTTAGCCTAAGGATGACAAGAGTAGGTACCCATTCTGCTGCTTCTTGGTTCCAAACATATCTAGAAGGAAAACCAGGAATTCAAAAATAAATAATCAAAATAATAATACCTGTAGACAAGTGCATGTGCATGAGAGAGAGAGAGAGAGAGAGAGGGTGAGAAGGAAATGTCTCTACAAAAAAGAAACCACTTTACAGTATTTCAAACCAAATCAACACTCACGAATTCCGGTCATGAGATACAGTGACAATTCTGTTTGACCTTGCGCTCCAGTCTATCCCAGAAACAATTTGATCATGCTGAACAGAGGGGAAATGCAAGAAGTTTTAGAAATTGTTCACAGAATTTCATCTAACATTAAATATAAACTGATCTATGTACCAAACACAACAAGAGATCAGTACAACAATGAATAATAATAATCCATGTCTTAAAAGGCTATTGAGGCTTATGCCTCAAGGCGATGCTCTACAAATTAGCCCTGAGACTGTAACCCCAGTTAAGGTAATTGCGGCTTAAGCCTCACCATGCCGAGGCTTATAGCTTTGAGGCTATAGCCTCAAGACTAATGAAGCCTAAGCTTCAAGGCTAATGAGGCCTAAGCCTCAAATATCCAAAGGGTTTTCGACCTTTTTGGGCTTATGGTATATATTTCAGAAGAGGCTTAAGTCTCAATATTCATTGAGTTTTAATGGGTTATATCATCTATGCTTTTATGGACTTTTGATAATGATTTAATGAATTTGTATTGGGTCCCTACTTGGTTAAACCTTGTACAAAATTAGGACTTACTTAACTTTCAATTAACTTTTAAAATAGAAGGAAAAAAGAAAGATTGAAAAGAATAAGGGAATTATTGACTATGCTAATGGTTGATCTCATATATAATCTAATTATTGAAAAAAAAAAAAAAAAAAAAGATACCAATACAATTGGTGAATGAAAAAGAAGAGGGATGGGTGGACATTAACCCCAATAAGGAGGATAATATAACCATTGGATATGATTATACTCCTTGGAGAATTCCCAATTATAGTACCAGTAATATTGAAAATTATGTCTTGAAACCGTAAGAGATAGCTAAATTTTATAAGAGAAAAAGGAACTAAATTAGAACTATTAATAATGAAAATAAAAAATAAACCATAAGAAAGAGATAAATTTTATGAGAGGAAAAAAAAAAACTAAATTAGAACTATTAACAGCGAAAAATAATTAATTTTATTATTATGAAGTTTATGTCTTTTTTATTTTTCAATTCTAGTGTGATTTTATGATTATTTTTTTTAATTTTTGATAATTTTTATTATTTATTTGTTTAAGTTGAGGCTTACACCTCATTCTGCCTTGAGGCTTACACCTCATCGCATCTAGGCAAAATGCCTCAAAACCACCATTAGTCTTTTAAAACATTGATAATGATAATAATACTAATAATAATAATAGACAAATGATAAATGATAAATGATCTTAAAAAGTAGGATGTAGATATGACAAGGACATTGGAACATGTAAATATTTCTACATATGATCATTCAAATAACAAATGTAGTTTTTTCATTACTTATCTAACTTTTCTTGAAGAAAAAATTAGCACAAAATGAAACATGAAGCCTAACCAATGTAATACATATAATTATATTGCATGTGACTACTAATGCTATGACTTGACTAGATCTCCTCTCACATGATAAAATATTTATTATTTTATTTCCTTTACAATCATAATCTCTTTTTATAAATTAAAAGAGTGAAGTCCAGACATCTTCCTTCATAAAATTACAATTTTTTTTCCCTATTTTTCATCTAAGACAAAGCAATGCATTCAAATTCTGCACCCACAAGAATAATTCTATGAATATAATAACATAAACAAACAAACACATAATTGTAAAAAATACTGTGCCACTACCGTGTGCCAGAAAAAGCCCACTGATGCCTAAATCAAACATATTCCAAATATTTGCAATTGGTGATCACATAATTGAGGATCATTATCAATTCAATAAAAATCCTCCCTGAGTTCAAAATCATAGTACCTTTTGAAGAACATGTACCCTCTCCCACTTGTCCTGTGACTTTCTATAGATGTGAACTTCATCACTATTCGGACAAAGTGCAACCACTACAAAAGCAAAAAAAAAAATGTAAATATTCAATAAATGTACATAAAAAAAAGAGGAAAAAAAAAAAAAAGGTTAGAAAATAGTACTGGAATGGTCAGGGCTCCAGGCGTGGCAAGTGATGCACTTAGCGAACTGGTGAACAGAGATCGCGGCCATTGCTGTCGCGGAGGCTAAAATTCATCACATTTTCAATGTGAATTTCACAGAGAAGATAAATAACGTACCAACACTGGATCTAAATCTAAATGCTACAGAAGAAATGAACCTGAGACGAAATCGAAATCAGCCAGGCAGGTGAAAAACACTGGTGTTGACCGACAAGGTGAACAACACCGAGTGAGGTGATTTTTTACGCCTCTCCGATGGTGCCAATCCGAAATTTAACCTAAAATCCGAAAATGTCAATAAATCTTGTCCAAAACTACATTTCCGCAAAAAAAAATCACCAGAAACCATGGTTTCTCGGAAAATTATGCGAGAAAGTCGAAGAAATTTAGTGCACAAATCGGAAATTTTTGGATTGAAGAGATCTGACCTGTTGAAATGAAGACGATGATCCCAACACAGCCAAAGGTAGAGAGAAGAAACTGTAGAGAACGACGCAGCTCAGTCAAGAGGGGAAGGAAATGGAAATTGGCAAATTAGCTATGGAGTGTCATAATATCGGAGCTCACATAGGATTATTTATTCTTACTAGGGCTTTAAAATAGAATTTTAATTATTTTATTATTATCTTTAAGAAAAAAAAAATTTGCAAAACATACATATTGGAAAATATATACAATTTTGTACTTCCATAAAATGAAATCCATCTTGGAATGGAATTTTAGAACAATTATTTCCATATTTGATTTAAATTTATTCTTTTAAAATATAATTTAAACCCAATATTATTTTTTTTTCAAAGATAATTTTAAATGAAATTATTATAAATTAATTCACACAAATGAATCTTGAAAACCCTTAAACCTTGTTAAGGAAATTTTCTGCCTCCAAAATCTTCTAATCATATTTTTACAATGCTTTTAGAAAATTTGTATATATATATTAAAAAAAAAAATCTTAGAGATAGATTTTATGACAATATTTGAAAATCTCTAAATATTAAGTTAAATTTCAATTGTCATTTTTCAATCATAATTCTAAGAAATAATTTTTAAGAACAGTTTTTTAAAACAAATCTCTAATTTTTGTAAAATAATAGTCTATTTAAAAATCTAAAATATTTTTAACATGTTTTTCATATTTTTAAATACGTATTAAAAATAATTTTGATATCAAGTATTTTATTTTTAATCATTTTATATATTTGTATTTTTTTTTTAAAATAACTCTTGAAAAATAATTAAAAATTATCATATGAAAACGTCTTATTTTCTATTATTAGACATTTAAATAAGCATTCATGGCAGTTTTTCAATCCTTAAAAATTAAAGATGGCATTTTAATCACAAAACTAAACCTATTTTTTAAAATGAAATAATCATAACTTATTTACTCTCTCTTTTTTTTCCTCAGATATGTTGAAAAAATGCTAGAAAATCTTATTAATATTTTCTTATTGAGTTTAATTTTTTGTTCTTTTAACTTTATTAATTTATATAAAAAAAATTACACCAATTTGATCAAGGAGACCTCTAAAATTTATGGGATTGGATGGTATATTTAGCATTTTCATTATTCATACGTAGATTTAGAAATCAACATAAAATTGATTAATAGTGTGTTTGGTAGTAATTTTACGAAACGTTTTTAACCTTTTTAATATTTGAAAGATAAAAATTTTATAATGCTAGAAAAGTAAAAAACGCTTCCTAAAATTATTATCAAATGAGCTCTAAGTAAAGAGCATGATAATTTAGAACAAAAATTCCTAAATGTCTTATAGCCAAGTGTTTTGAATCCTTCCTCATGCTACCACAAGAAAGAATGAAACTCATTCAAAATAAATGAATAAATAAATAAATTTAGTTCACCAAATTAATTTCCTCAACTACTTATTTTATTATTTTTTAAAAGTTCAAACATGAATATAAAAATACCCTCACATTCACGCTCATACAAAAAGGGCGTTTGATAGTAATTCTAAGAAATGTTTCTAATATTTCTAATACTTTAAATTTAAAAATTTTCAAATATTAAAAATGGTATAAACACTTCCTAAAATAACTATGAAACACATTCAAACTCTTTTATCTTTTAACTCAGTCCCTTTGTGTCCCTTCTTTTCCCTTCCCTTTGTTTTTGTATTTCATTTTGGTCTTTCTTCTCCTTCTCTTTTATCTTCTTCTTCTTTTCAATTGTTTTATTTTTTTTTTCTCAAAAAAGTTTAATGAAGAAGAAAAAGTGAAAAAAAATAAAAGAAAGAAAAGAAATGGAAGGAAGGGTGATGGTAAGACCATGTTTGCCTAAAAAAAAATTATTAGAAAAAATTATTTTCTTACATTTAGTTTCATATAGGAAATGGGATAGAAAATAAGAAACAACTAAAGTAATTAAAATTTTATATCTTTTTAAATTAATTAATATTTATATAAAATTTTTAAAGCAAGTAAAATGAATTAAAAATAATAGATAAAAATAATTTTTTTTTCTTTTTTTCTACTGCTCTTTTATTTTCTTTTTCTTGTATTTTTTCTCTGGGAGAGTCGGAATGAGGAAGATGAGAGTCTACTTTCAAATTTGAAAAAAAAAAAAGGAAAGAAAGGGGTGGGTAGGAATATCAAAAGGGAAAAGGAAATAAATGTATGATAGTTAGAGTATTCAAATTACTATTAAATATCACTCATTACTTCAAGAATTAAAAACTAAGCATGTTGCAAGAAAAAGCAAAGAGCAGTAGTACAAGGCAAGAAAGGGATAATTGAGCTTTTGAGCTTTTGAGCTTTTACATGGATTTGCATTTGATCCAATCTTCAACTCTGGATTTCCTATCCAAACTGTTGTGACTTGTTTTTCATTCTTCTTTAATTTGAATTCTAGCCTCAGGGACCTTTTCAGGATGTGAAAGGACCAATATCAGTCCAAATATTTGCTAGCTTTTGGATAAAGATTTTTCAACTGAGATTTTTTCATACAATACAAACCTTGAGAATGATCATCTTGCTGCCATTCTCACAGGCATTTCAACTAGGTCTGAACTGAAAATTTACATGGACACTGCTGTAGTATAAAAACTATGGAATAGCTAAGATATATCAAGGACATATACAAAGGGACTTTTCCCTTGCCACTGTACATGATATTTGATACATCATTTACTCAGGACAGGTATGGAAACTGACTCTTAAAAGCTGGTTGTTCTCTTCTTTTTCTGTGACTGTCTCGGAGGAATCAGTATAGGTGCCATAGACAGACATGCTTTGAGTTTCACTTGGGTTCTGCCAGAAATTTCTGATGGCCTTATACTTTGAATTAATGGTTGAGAACCCTGGATCTGAAAGAAGGTCCTGAACTGCAGTTCGGCCTTCAAGCATGCTTACCACTTGAGACATTGTAGGCCTAAGAGTGGGGGATGCATTGGTGCAGAGGAGAGCGACATTCAGCATCACCATTGCCTGTTCGGATGAATATTCGGAACCTAAGTCTGGATCAACCAACTCCAATAGGCCTCCTCTCTCCTGTAGAACATAGGCCTGAAATAGCCCGCCAAACAACAGAAGAACTAAGTTAACAACACAGAGACGACTTCAGGATTTAGAAATTATTTGATGTAGTGTGGAAAATGGCACAATGGAGTAGTGGTCAATAAGCAGCTTGCGTTACTACTATTTGTACATGATAAGATCAGGTAGAACATGTGATGAAAGAGTTTCATATGATTAGGGGAAGATTCAGTTACCCAGTCAAGAAGATAAACAAATTCCTCCTTTGGTCTATAATTTGTGTTGCTCTTTCCACTGACAATTTCCAGTGCCACAACTCCAAAGCTGTAAACGTCTGCTTTGTCAGTTAAGTAACCGCGCATTGCATATTCAGGAGCCATATAACCTCTGCAAGATTAGTAGCCATAAAAACATTAGAATGTAAGCATATGTACTGCACCAGTTAAAAAGTGACATGCATGCTGCTATTCTCTTCTCCATAGCTTACCCCCCATTGAATTGGAAAATGGAAAGATATGGAAAAAAAAATACACACTGTAGAATGGGATTATCAGAAACAAAAAGAGAACACACTAAAGGGAAAAAAAAAACAGAAACTCAGGATCATCAACCAAAATGTTACGAAAAGGGAAAATAGTGTCACTCATGCAATTTCTATTCATGTAAAATATGATACATGAATGGAAATATTATTGGGATATTGGAAAATACACCCTCATCTCTGAACTGGGATTTCAGCTTCAAAAAAATACTTGTAACACTAATCTGGATAGCTACAAACTACAAGAATAGCCAAACAGCTCATCATTCAAGCTCTAACTACTTGCTTAAATACTAGTAGGTGTGTGTGTAATTCTAGATTTTCCATTTGTAATAAAGAAAACATGGGTAGACAAAGTTCTTAGAGAACAACTCACATGGTTCCAGCTATCCGAGTACTGATGTGGGTGTTATCATCTTCATCTAGCTTTGCTAATCCAAAATCAGATATTTTGGCATTCATGTCCTTATCAAGCAAAACATTACTAGTTTTAATGTCTCTATGCACAATCTTCAATGTTGACTCTTCATGGAGATATGCTAAACCTCTAGCTATACCAACACATATATTCTGTCTGGTGGACCAGTTTAATTTCAGTTTGTATGTTGCATCACGCCCTGCAGATAATCAGAAAAAAAGGTCCAATTGATTTTCTATTTACTGTCTAGGCTGTTGATCGACTCCATCAGTATATAAAGAAAACACTAAGCTCACCAAAAAGAGCACGGGACAGACAATTGTTCTCCATGTATTCATATACCAGCGATAACTGATTGCCTTCAATACAACATCCATACAGCTTAACAAGATTTGGGTGTTGCAGTGCAGATATCATCCCTACTTCATTCACAAATTCACGGTTTCCTTGCTTAGATTTTGAGGAAAGCTGCTTCACTGCAATAACTGTTCCATCTGATAATGTACCCTACATTCAATAAAGAGGATTCCCAACCTTAGATTTAATGCTAATAAAGGAAGATTACTATCATTCTGTTCTCATAATTACACACCAGTTGCCTATTGACCGGTAAAAATTGTTGATTTGGCCACTCATGAAACAGACCTCAAAGCCCCACCTCCCAAGACCAATCTTATTAAGCTTTTCAGAGGTTTTCATTTTTATGACCAAGCCATCAAATCTTTTCCTTAGATTTTGCTGGAGTTTCTGGAAAAAACACATGAAAGAAGGAGGCTCTGAAATCTATTTGAATTTCCATGGCCATAATTTATCAATATGACAAGTGCTTATGGTCATTTTTCCTAAACTTAGTGTAGGACTACCACCTAACAGGTTCTAACAAGTATGACTCATGACTCATTTCATCAGCATTCCTATAGTAGTGAGTTGTTTTCCAATCATCCCAACTAAACATTAAGAGCATTTAGAGCAGGCATTAAATAGCGGAAAATAAATATTACCTTGAAAACTGCACCAAAACCACCTTCTCCCAGCTTGTTTTCTGCATCAAAGTTCTTGGTTGCAGCTTTGATTTGTCTTAATGTAAATAATCCTGTTTGCAGGTCTAGACCTCTAAGCTCTGTTCAAGGTGAAGTATTTGTCAGAGATGCATTTGTAACTACAGGCATGTTTAGACTTAACTCATGCTGCCATGTTTCTTTCTTGAAAACTTGGACTTAACAAAAATTGTCTTCAACAAGTCACTCTAATTTCATAAAAGAATAGCATATTGATGAAAAAATTCTATTGAGTTTCAAATTCCTTATGGACCTATGCTCCAATGTATAATATATTTACTTAACTATGACTACAGAAAAGCCATTTCTGATTTCTAAAAATAATAATTAAAAAAAGTGAACAAAAATGAAAAGTTTTTTTGTTAGAAAAGTTAGTCCTTATAACTTATTGACTTTACTGAGCAGCTAAACTCGGGACTAATCAAAGTTTAAAAACTTGAACATGGTTTTCCTATTTGACTTCAGTAACATAGATTAATTCCTCACTAGCTGTAGTAGCAATTGTTGAATAAGTTGGTGCTGTTATAATTTATAATATTCTGTACTATGATGCACCATATAATTGCACAACCTTCTAGCATGCATTATATGTACACCACCATCCTCATCTATGATGTTGTTGAATAATCACAACATATGTAATAGCAGAGATAGCAGTATATTAGGAGTCACAGTAATGAGAAAATTTGATTACAATGTGTGATCAAATGTTTCTACCTTTATCTTCAGATGTTTTGCCTCCAAGCCAGCCTTTCCTCCGTAAAATACCCAGTGTCAGAAGAACAAGAACTACTGCAACAGCTGCAGCCCCAACCACTATTTTAATGTCCCAATTTTTTCCAGGAGGGGAAGGAGGTTCAAAATCTGTGCAAAATGAGGCAATATAGCTATCAAACAATTGTAACAACAGTTGATTTTTAAATAAATAAATAAGAGAAAAGCCTTTAACTTTCAGAAACATCAAAAACTTCAGCATTAAATTATATTTTTTTCTTACGAAGTTAAACTCATTAAATACTACAAAAATGATTTGAAGTTCTTAACTGAAGCCAACTTGTAAGAATCCAACCCAAAAAACTCCCTGTCTGGCCCAATAAGGACAATTCTTACCTTTCCTTAGTAATGGATTGGAGCTTCTAAACCGAGCTTTGCAACATTTATGTTTTGCCAATAATTCTCACTGATAGATTTGTTTTTACTAGTCTCAAGTCAGCATGTCTAAGAAGTGTTTACAAGTAATAAGAGAAGTGAAATACAATGTGGGACAGTCTACTTCAGTTTTCAATAGGCAACCCATACATAAAGAGTGTGAGGTTCCTCATTTGGATGCCTGACAAATCAGGCCTAATTAGAAACCGTTATGAGATACTGAATGATTTGTGGGGGTTCAGTTCATTCTCTTTCATTTTCTTAAGACAAAAAATGGTTTTTTGTTATTCCTCAGTTTGAATTATGAGATGTGGGTACCCGATTTCAGCAAGACCAATCTGGCTCCATGATCATTTGCCTAAGCCAGAACTCAATCCTGATAATGTCTAGAACCAATGTTTTAAATAGGACTCAGTCTAGATATAAACTATTAAGCAAATCATAATTATACATTGTCTTTCCCTTAACAAGCTCCTCTATTTTTAAAGTCCACACAATTTAACCGAGAGGTAATGCAAGAAAAAGATGCAATTCATCGAAGTTAGAATAACTTACTGGGATCCACTGATATTGCAGATATGAGAGGCCCATAAAATCCTCTCAGGGGGATTCCGGTTGTCCCTCGTCCAGCCCAGTAAAACTGGACCTTTAAAGTGTGACTTGTTACTTCTACAGTGAAGTTCTTTATAATGGGCTTGCCAGTCCCACCAGCCTCCTTTTCAATGTTAAAATCTTTCAGGACCAACTTTCCCTACATTCAAACAAATATAGAAGATAAAGTGGTAATCACTATGAAATTTCAGTACAGCCAATTTTTTCCCATTCTGTATAGTCTAGTTACCTGGATGTACACATCAAATATACGCTCCCCAAGGCTGTTAAAGGACTTGTCATTTATGAAAATAATCTCTGCAAAGTGAAGTTTAACAGTGTAATTCCCATTTCCAAGACATAGTCCATAATAAGTCAGGGAGAGGGGAGAAACACGCGCTTTTTTGTAAAGCTCGACGTCAAGCACAGAGACATTGGAAAGGGAAGAAGTATTGGCTTCAATATAGGCATCCCCATCAACATCATTGTCCATGAAGTTTCCAGTGCTGCTGAATGCCCAGTGCTGACCCAAGTAAAACATTGAAGCACCGGTTGGTTCTAAGTCAGCTTCATACGTGGTGCTACCATTGATACTTGTTTCTTTTCCACCACAATTAATGCGCAAGGAATAATGATCTGTTAAAATATTGAAAATTCAAAACAGGATTTAGGAATAAAAAATTCGAAATCTTTGCCAAAAGATGGGAAGAAGAATGGCTATCCTAATTGATTCAACAAAGAAATAGGTTTGCAACAGTTCTCATATCTGTTGTGCATTAACTTCTATGTCTTTCCATCAATAATGATGTTTCTCTAAATTATATAATCTGAATGGAACTGCCTCTCACAATCATTTCTATATTTTTCTTCGAAAGATCGATAAAAGGATTAACCAGGGTCCATATCTTTTTCCCACTTTATCAAGAGAATGATACCTCAAACCATCCTTCACAATTTTATATTCCCAAAATTTTCATGGTTATAGTAATTATTAAGAATAATTCCTGAAACCACTATGCATGGCTCTTTTCACTACCAATTTTTCCTTTTTTTTTTTAAAGGAAAAAAAAATCTCTGAAATATCTTATAGGCATACAGAAAGAAAGCAAACTGGGAAACACATTAGTGGTTCTACAATAGCATCTTGTTTTTGCCCATTGTGAGTCTATAGTGTCTATTGTTGTAAGTTTAGATGCCATTGTTGGAAATGTACTTTTTAAATTAATTTCCTCTTTACAGTCACAAAGTTAGCAGATCTACAATCTAGGTAAGTGTGCTGTCAGGGAAGTCAAGGCCTGTTGCTTATTTGTTCATTGTTTATTGGTTATTCATAATGCTGAGTTGCAAATTGATAAATATATTGTTATCTCAAACTACTGCTCCATAGAATGAAATTTAAGCCAAAAGGGATTTACTCACATTGATTACTCGAAGCGGGACATGGAAAGTTTTGTTTTAGGCATGAATGAATACTTCTGCAATACAGAAGAAAAGGAAAACAGACAAGCATTATCAATAGCCTACAATTCTATGTGTATGTTTATACACATCAAGAGATGGTATCTATTATTCACAAATTTCAAGGGAGTAACATCTCAGTATGAAATTCACAATTCAGGCACACAGGTCTTACCGTCTAACTGATGATGATGAGTAGCTCTCCACTAGGTTTCTGGAAAAGGAGTAAAATAACTTATGAGTTTATATAATGCCATAGGATTGAAAGACAAGAGGAAACATAATCTAAAATCACTTACACGCTCCCTCGAGGACATTCAACCGGACTTGAACTATCCCAAGTGAAATTGTTATAAGAAAGATCACTGTAAACCAAAATCAAGAGATAACATCAATAATAATCATATACCAAAACCTACAGAGAGGCAGTAAAACAAAATATCAGAGAGTATTCAAGGATGGGAATGGATGAAATATTATATCATTCATGGATGGAAAGATTTGCTTTAAAAGATGTTGGCCAGACCAGAAGTAAACAGTATCATAAAGCTGACATGTTATGAAAACTGTTTCTGGTGATGGAAGTGGAAATTGAAGTTTTACAAGTAAATTTCACAGAAGCACACATACAAATTCTTGTTTGTTCCTAGGATCCAGTCAGGTATATGTCCAGTGAGCATATTCCCTGTCAAATACCTGGAAAAGAAAAGGACCATTTTCATTATTTTAATGAGCAAATGGAAAAGAAGGATGCATTATTTAAGATATTCACTTACATGAAATCGGTTTTAGCTAGTTCCTGAAATGATGTAGGAATTTCACCAGCCAACTCATTGAAACTAAGATCTCTACATCGATAAAGGAATGTGTGAATGAGTTATCAGTTGTGAAGTCAAAACTGATTCAGATAATTGAACTAAAACATTAAGAAAATAAAGAAGCACAAATATTTCTTCTCCATATCAAATATTAACTTCCTAAAGAAGCATGCATGGCAGGATGGAACGTGGAGTGTAAAAACTACAATAATCATAGTGATTCAGATAATGATCATAGTCTGGATGAATGAAAATGAAAATGGAATGAAATTTTCATGCTCTTAGATCAGGCTGTATATCATGTTATTAATATTTCCATTCTAACGTGGCAACAATAACTTGTCTTTTATGGACAAACATTATTGGGATTTCCCAATATAATTCCTAGGATCTACTTGTTCCCAAACACAAACCAAAACCTTAACTTCTATTCTATCTTGTGAAATAGAAATAAATGTGAAAAAATGGTTCTGAAATAGAGCCCATGGATTTTTAAGGACTTAAATAAACTACTTACAAGTGCTTCAGTTTCTTCATATCCCCTATATATTCTGGAATTTCTCCATGTATTAAGCATTTTCTCAGCACCCTGCATTTCACAATTGAAGTTAAATACCTAATTTAAACAAATGCACAATATTAAGCCTAACAACTGAAAACAGCATAACATCCAACAAATTCAACTCACAATGTCTTCAGGGATTCAATGGTACTCAATGGTGGAAAAGTAGACCCTCTACCTTTTAAGTCACTAATCCTCCTAAAAAAACCATATAAACGTAAGAGCAATTGTTCAATTAACTCATCTTATATATGAAAGAAATTACAAAAAAACAAATTATTACAATTGGCATACAGATCACTTAAGCTTGTCAGAGCAGAAATGCTTGAAGGAATAGGCCCCTCGAGAGAGCTACCCTGAATGTGCCTGCAACATAAAGCAGATAATGCTACAATTCAATAACCGTAGAGGTTCAACACGTACTTAAAAAAACTATAGTGCAGAAGCATACAGTTTTTGAACATGTGTCCAATTGCCGATGAACTCAGGTATCCTTCCAGAGAAATGATTGTCATTTATCCTCCTAAAATGAGTCAAACAAACAAACACTTAACAGGCATTTCAAACAAAATCCTTAGGTCTAGAGCCTGGCCATGCTATACTTCATTCCAATAGGAAAACCAAAATGCTAATTGAAATTAACAAAACTTGTCACTAATTTTTTCTCACTGATCTTTTGGTCAGTAGAACCACGAAATTAATAAGGAAGAATAAGTTTGCTTACATATCAGTCAAGTTAGTCAACTTGGCAAGTGCCACTGGCAGTTCTCCTGTGAAGGCATTTGACGATAGAACCCTGAAAATAGACAGTAGTAACAATATTAATCATAGTAAAAGTTGAATAGTTAAGAGACAATCTCAAGAAATTAACATATGCATGAAAAAGGAGAAAAGAATTACATTTTTTCTATTCTGATCAACTTTCCAATCTCTGGAGGAATAGGTCCTGAAAACAGGTTCCCTTCTATGCTCCTGTGATTTGTACAAATAAATGCTCACTTAAATCAAACTAATCTAAAATGAATTTGCAATATCCCATTTATTTAAGAGGTAAGTATAATCCCTGGCATACACCCACAACCCTTCAAACAGCATTCACTAAAACTTATTCAAAACTCGATTTCAATCCATTACCACCCCTAACATTACTTAAATACATAATCAATAATGAAAAACCAAAGGAAAAAGTTTAGAACATACAGGTTCCTGAGGGTGGTGATGTTGGTGAGGACTTTTGGGAATGGACCAGATAGCCTGTTCCCCATCAAGGAGCTGCATGTTCAGTAAACATATCAATACAAGTTTTGGTTTCCCAACCGATAATTAACAAATAATGACCATAAATTTTTTTTAATCCTCATTTTACAGAATAAATTATGTTACATGCCAAGCCCATTACAGAAATTAATGTAACATAAAAATAAAACATAATCAGCATTGATGGTGGGGATGATGACAATGCTTACAGTTCGACCAAACGCATGGTAGCCCATTGGGAAGGTATCGAACCGCTAAATAAGTTGCGAGACAAGTCCCTGAATTAATATCTGAATTTAGCATACTAAAATTGAATTGTATACATGTATGTATATGTATTTTCACTCAATTATTTTTATAGTTCATTCTACATATTTGTATGTAGAATGTATGGTCTCATCTACATTTAGTAAAAGAGCAAAATGGAGTGAAAAAGTAGCACAAAGAGTACAGAACTGCTTACAGATGTTTGAGGTGATAAAGTTTGGAGAGTTCTGGTGGTAGGCTTCCTGATAAATTTTGTGCTTTTAAAGCTCTGCAATTAACATATACCCTGTTAGAATTCACCATAACAAATAACAACATAGAGAATTGAGGGCTTGTTTTTTTCTTTCTTTTCTTGAAGTGGAGAATAAGAACTAGATTTTGAAAAAGAAAATGGTAATTTTAAAAAATATTTTTTAAAATATGACAATTCAAAATATATTTTCAAATCAATGGCACTTAGGTCTATGAAATCAAGATCATGGTGAAGCTTAGTTGACTTTAGAAATGGAACAAAAAAGAAAGGGAAAGTAGTCCAGGTGGAGCTCTGATCACCGCTACTTGTACTACATCAGCTAATACTTTCCAGCCAATGGCAGGTTTTTTTTTCACACATATTTTATTTTTTTTTAAAAAAACTATTAATTTTTTTTTAAAGTTGAAGATAAATTAATAACAACTAATTAATAAAAAAAAAATAAGATTTTGTTTCTGATGACTTCATGTTTATGAAAATGAATTAATTTTTCCAACCATAAAAACATTAATTTTCTCAAAACTAGCCGATCTCACTAAAATAGACAAATTAATTGCAGAAATAAATAGAAGAAATAATCAGACTGTCTTTTTCTAAAAGGGAAAAATTCAGACCGATTCATGATGTGGAATTAGTGAAGAACAGCAGAGAAAAAGAGGAAGAAGACGAGTACATGGTTACTACATGGCAGGAGGCATTGTGGTGGAAAGTGCAGTCACAAGTTACAGAGCTCTCAACCCCCTTTTTCTCATTCACAGAACTCCAGTTCCCTTCTCCACTACATGGGTCCTTCCCAAAATCCCAATCCCTCTTCCCCAATCTCGTCCCAATCACCTTCAGCGCCTTCACTGCATCCAAAGAAAAAAACCAATTCATTTCTAGTTAGAAGTTACCAGTTACCACCACCAAAACCCACAAACCAGAGCAGAAAAAAAGGGGTATCTCCGTATCTCTTACATTCATCTGCTGGGAGCTTGGCTGAGAATCCAGGGACGGTGAAGAAGATAAAGAGAACTGAAAAGACAATGATGGGTTCAGCTCCCATTTGGAAGATCTAGTGTGGATTCTGCTGCCTGCCGCTGCCTTTTTTTATATAAGTAATTTGGTGAAGAGATCAACTTAGCTTGAAGCTGTTTTCTGAGTTTTTGGAAGGGTGGAGAGAGAGAGAGAGAGAGACAAATGGAGATGGGACCATGGGGATTGGACAAGGATGAGAGTGCGAGCTGCATGAGATTTATTATAGAATTTAGTCACACACTGCTTTTAGCTTTACTGCATGTACGACACATTTAATCATAATTTTAAAAATATTTTTATATAAGAATTCAATTAAAAATTATTTAAATTTAAGTATTTACAAATTTTCTCTTTCTTAAATCTACATGTCAGTGACTCAGTGTATTGACTCCATTTTCACATAGCAAATTAATAACAAGGGCAGAGGACCCTTTTTATTGCCTACATCCATAGTGGGAAAATCCCATGTATGTTTTCAGACCAGATACAAGCTTGAATCATGAGATGCTCTATAATTTAATATTATTTAGAAAATTAGAAAGTGGGTGATCTTCCACGATTCTAGAATAATGATGGAATGATTTTATTATTTTGTGAAGGCGTGAGAAATATGGATGGTAATCAAGTAGTGGAATGATTGAGAAATTGAGGATTTGGCCTTTCTTTATTAAATAAATAATGATCATGATGTTGAAACATAGCCAATATTTGTTCATGGGAAAATCTTGGATAGTGAAGTTGTAGACTCGCCCAAGTTTGTGACAATGGAATCAAAGTTAGTGTAAGTGAAATTTGAAGGATCCAAGGCTTGAAAGGCAATGTGATATCTATGTCGGGTATGAGAGAAAGTTTCTGATATTATATAAATATGAAATTCCTTTTAAAATCATGAAAACTCATTTAAAAACAAAATAGACAACATCTATACGATTGAGAACAAATTATTACAAATGAAATTAGTATAGAAGTTTGTTTGACACCGTGAAGGATGTTTGTTTATTTAACCCAATAATTCTGTAATCATGTGAAACATAATAAAGACAATAATGATGTTGTTTCTTCATGTGGAGTGTTTGTAATGCTCTACATTGGATAAGAGATAAATTTTTTTGTATTATATAAGTATGAACTTCTCTTAACTTTGTAGACGTGTTTTAAAGTTGTGGACATAGATCGATATAACTAATTTTATAACAAATAGTCATAATTACAACACTTTATCAAATTTGAACACTGAAACTATTATTTTATTTAATTTTTAATTCAAATCAATTTTATATTATATATGATTGATTTTGCGTAATTTTTTTTATTTTTTTAGGTTTTTAAACTTTTGACTCCCGCTATTTATAAAGTTGAACATGTGGTTGTTTAATATTAATACTTTTATAATTTATAATTTTTTATGATGATTAGATTCCTGATGTTTATAATGGCTTGAATCACTTACAAAATTGAAATCCAGCTTTTTAACCAAATGAAAAACTTTATTAAGTTTGGAGAATTTGGACTCAATATACATACCATATTTCTCAATGTGCAATAAGTAAATTGTGAATAGATGAATCGAATTCACAACTTCTCGCAAAACCAACTTCAGATATCATATTGAATTATCAATTTTTCTAAAAGTTTAAATCGGTAAGATTTAGGTTCGAAATGCATATCATATCTCCTTAACAAAAATATAACCATAAACTAATGAACTGGTCGAAGTTGATCCAAAAAACTCATTATAGAATTTATTGATTTCATACTACAATCTCCAATTTTGAATTATCAGCTCAAAGATGTTGACTTGTGTGCAGTCAAAATCCATACAGCTGAAAACCATTACTATATGTTATCAGTAATCTTTTAAGTAGTGGCAATAGCAAATAAGTGCCAAAGAGATGGCCCACCGGGGCTAAAGGAAGTAAATAAGAGAAACCCAACCGTACCATTATTAGAATTTCCACGCGTTTTACACTAGTGGCTACTTGGATGGTGAGAGGCGAGAGGCTTTAAAACAAAGTTCTAAACTTGCGTTTGTCCACATCTCCTCAAGAATAAAGGACTACTAGCTCGCCCCACATTCATCATTCATCATACAAATTTATTTTTAGCTTTTTCCATGACATTAAAGAGGGCCCACATGGCCCACATTACCCAATTGACACCTACAAAAAGAAATGGGACATTGGGACCATGTCAAGCATATATTTTTTCCATTCCATTTATTTTTTTGTCTTGTTTTGTATTTTGATTTTATTACTTAGTTTCAATCATCGACATCCACTTCTAGAATCAGTATCTTTGGAGTTGGTAGTTAAATCAATTTAAATATTTAATATTATTTAATAACTTAATTAAGTCGTTAAGTGATTATATATATTCGATCAAATGACATAATATCATAACTTCAAGTAAAAAATAATTTTAATTATTAAGTTAAATTATATTTAAGTTATTAACTTAAAATTTATTATTTAATTCTTATTTTAAATATTAAGGTTGTTTGATAAAATTAACTTAAAATTTATTTTAAATAATCAAATTAATATATTTATCTTTACAAATTATAATTAGGACAATAAAAGTCGTGGAATAACAAAAAAGATCATAAAGGTAATTAGGACAAATGAAAGTAAAAATGTCAAATAAAAATATGGATTTAAGAACAAGTTAATTATTATTATTTATTACTTAAAATTATGTTTTACTTTAAATTGTATTGTTTTACAAAATATATTTAATTTAATTAATGAATTAAATTAAATTATTAAGTCATTTTAAATTATTAAATCAGTATTCTTAATCTTAGTTTTTTTTTTTTTTACCTCATTTGCTTATATTTAAGGAAAGTATATTTTATAATTATGATTTTACATTCACATCACATTATTGTAGAAAATATTTTTATAGTTATATGATGCATTTATAGTACTTTAAATGTAAATGTTTAACAAATAAATTTATTATGTAAGATATGTGAAAATATAAATATTAGTTAAAAGTAATAAGGGTAAATTTGTTAATTTGATAATTTAAAATAAATTTTAAATTATTTTTATAATAAACTATCTTAATACTTAAATTGAAAATTAAGTATTCAATTTTAAGTTAATAATTTAAAAATAATTTAACTTAAATAATTAAGGATTAAACATTAAATTTTACTTAAAAATATATTGAAGTTATTTGCTTTTTACTTTGACAATTATCTCATATTTTTATCCGGATCTTTTTAAATTTTTAATTAGATTTCTTCTTAGCTACCTTTCACTATTTTATATGAAATTGTAAGGTTATAACTAGATATTTAATGAAAATACAATCTAACTCATTGAAAGTATATGGTAAAATCTGGATTGTTAAATAATTTTATAATTAAATAAAATTTAAATATAAATAAATGTGGTTGGATATGAATAAATAAAACCAAGATATAAAAAAATGAGATTGAGTTATAAAATAATAAAATAAAATTTAGTTGATGTTTGTTTATTTTACTTAGTTTTAAATAGAACTTAAAACTAAGTGGTACTTGATAGTGTTAAGTAGTAGGTTGTCATTTTTTATCATTTTTATTTTTATTAAATATACAAATTAAAAAAAAAATAATATGTTACTTTTTTTCCTTCAGAAAAAGTAAAATATTTTAGTTCTTTCTATTCAACCAAAACCTTGAAAAATGTTTGTTTTAAAATTTTTTTATTGAAAATAAATTTGCTTTTAAATTTTAAATTATTTATTTTTATTTTTATTTTTTATGACTTATTCTATTTTTTTTTGTTGAATAGAAAAACTAAAATATTTGAATTTTCCTAAAATAAAAAATAATATATCAATTTTTTTAATACTTAATAAAAATAAAATATTATAAAAATAAATGATCTAATATTTAATACTAATAAGTACTATTTAGTTTTAATTTCTATTTAAAATTAGTTATACCCTTGAATAATAAAATTCAAACTTAGTATTAACGAGTCAACTAGTACGACTAGATGTAGGACCATCCTATCTTCATGTCCATTTCTATCAAGTTTCCCATCATTTTGTTTTCTGAAAGTTTTGGATGATGCCTTTCTTAAATCACAAATCATGCATGATTGAGAATTAATTTAAATTATTAATTTTCAATTATTATGATTGTTTTTAAAATGTAATGATTAAAAAATTAGAAGTAGGGACTTCCAATGTATGATAAAATGACCCTCTTTGTTTTGTGGTTTTATTTTAACCATGCTTTGCATTACTAATTAAAATTTTACTTCTAATTAGGGATGGAAATTAGGCATGGGATGGGAAAAGGCTTGTTATTCTCCTCCATTCCTTATATTTTTCTAATATATTTTTAATGTATATCTATTTTTTTTTCTTTGCTAAACTTTTTGTTGGGTTTATCGATAGCTAAAAGGATGCTTGGTAAATTAATTTAATGACTTAATTTGACTTAATAACTTAATTTAATTCATTAAATAAATTAGGCATGTTTGATAAAATAATTTCATATTACAATTTAAAGTAAAAAATAACTTTAAGTTTTAAATCAAAATAATTAACTTATTTAAAATCTCAAATCCTCGTTGTCACATTTACCCATTTTAGTGAGAATACATTCAAGAATTATAATTTCACATTCATAACTCGTTTTATATATACATATCTAAAAATACTTTAAATATGAATGTTCTATATATAGTGTATTGCTTAAAATTAACAAAATCAATGATGATAATTATTAATTAAAATTAGTGAGAATAAATGTGTTAATTTGATGATTTATAATAAATTTGAATAGGTATTAAGTTTATCAAACACTCTCTGTAGCCTTTAAAAGGTTTAAGAATTCAATTATTTCTAATAAATTTAATTAAAGAGCTTATTTTTCAAAGAAACACTCTACTAGAAAATATATATATATATATATATATATATATATATATATAACAACTTGCTCCCAATCGTGTAGATATTATTCACTCTGGGTTTAAAGGAGCCTTTACGGCTTTAAAATACGTTTATAGGGTTAAGAGAAGCCTATACAGTCATAAACTTTCTTCCCTATCCGATGTGAGACATTACAAACACTCTTCTATGCAAATACAACATTCTTATTATGTCCCATGGGATTACGTGGCCAGACAAACCTCCACATTGGGTTTAAGGATCGTTTCTAATACCATTTGTAACGACCCTCTTCTAACCATATAGATATTGTCCGCTCTAGACCCAAAAGGGCTCTTACAGCTTTAAAACGCGTCTATACGGTTAACAAGAGTTTTTACATTATAATACCATGAACTTTCTCTCTTATCCGATGTGAGATATTGTAAACACTTATATATATATGTTTAAATAAATTAAAGTATATGAAATCTATGGTTAAATTCATTTAATCAAATTGGTATCTTGTACATCTAATTGATTATAAAATGACATTTATGACATAGAAGACATTAATTTTTCTTATTGATGTGGCATTAACTTTAATAAATATCTATAAAGAAAATTTGAAAGTTTTAATACTTGATTTATAGAAAAATACTAGGAAAGGAAAAAAAATATTAAAGAAAATGATTTTATCATACTTAGCTTCCCATAAAAATGATAAATAAAATAAAATATAAATAAAATCAATTAAAAACTCACATGTTTTCAAATTATTTAATCTTTACAAGAGGAAAAATAATTGAAATAAATTTTAAAATGTGTGTTAAAATAACTTATTAATTTTCAATATATTTATTTATTTTTAATTTACCTTTTTATAATTTTGTTGTTGCTATATTTGGTTTTATGAGAGTATTAAAAAAAGATTTTTTTAAAGAAAATTATTTTCTCATAATTTTTTTCATTATGAAAAAATATAAAAGAAAATAAAATATAATTAAAATGATTAGAGAAATTTATGCATTTTCAAATTTTAATCTTTGCATAAAAGAATAAAAATAAATAAAATAATTTTAAAATAACTCATAAAAATAATTTATCTATTTTAATTTTCTTTTCTTCTATATTTTCTTTTCCTCACATCTTCCAATAAATCTAACTATTTTTTATTTTACGTAAAAATTATAAATTCGACCGCTAAAGAAAACCCTTTATTTTTATTTATTTTTTTCCTCTTAATTTCCAATTTTGTAAGCAAATATCACAACCCTCTCATCTGGTTCACATTATGCTTGTATTTAAATGAATGTTACATGCATGTATCATCACTGCATCTAGTCTTTAGCTATCATGAACTAAGAAGAATAAAATTCAAACTTTTTCTTCTATGCTTCAATTCATCACCCTCGTTCACATAGAACATATAAAAGTGCTTCTGAAATACTTTCACATGAATGCTTTATGGGCGTGGGGGACTCTTCCTCTCACCTTTTCGCTCTTTCTCATCAAGAAAGGCTATTCTCAGAGAAACGCATATGATGATAGACTTCTGTCTTGTCGACTCTCACAGCTGGCCGATGTGGGTCATCCATTGATGCCTCACATTTTTCCCACTTGAGAATTAGTCTTGAACTTCATTGCGTGGCTTACACATTTATACTCACATGCAGTACTATTCCTTCAAAATCTTCTAAATTCTGATATGCTTCTTCAATGGTGGGAATATCATTAGCAAATCCAAGGCCTAAATGAGAGTGAGACACACCAATGTAGACATTGATAGTCATCATATTGGACGAATTTAATTTTCTTTATATATATAGCTCTTGATTATTGGAGTAGTGTTGACTTTGTTGAATTACTAAATGAACCCTTACTCATCTTCCACAATATTTTTTTTTTATAAAAAAATTAAAAATTATTCTATCAAAAATGATTTAAAAATTATGAGATTTCTCAGTGAATTCATTTTTTAAAAAGATATTTTAGCATAAAAACTTTTCATATAAAAAATAAATTTTTATATTTGGAAAGACGAGTTTAATGTAAAAAAAAAAAAAAAACTCGAATACTATTGTATAAAAAGTGAACTTGTTTTTTTTAAAAATGGATTCCAAGGCAAATTGATAAAAAATAATATTTTTTATTTTTATTTTTATTTTTTAAATAAATAAATGTATTTTAAAAGTTCCATCTATTTTACACATTCCTTAAAAAAAAGCTTTAAATTTTTGTTACATGGTAGTGTTTCTTGGACTTAAAAATAAAGCAGAAATAAAAATAAAAATAGAAATAAAATAGTATTTAAAATAATTTAAACTTTTAACCTTTAGAAAGGTTTCTCAATTAATAAATAGACTTAGGTGATACTTGTTTTTTTACTTAATTTTAAATAAAATCTTAATGCTTAATAGTATTAAATATTATGTTGTTTGTTTTTATAGTATTTTATTTATATTAAGTATTAAAAGGTAAAGAAAAATTAATATATTATTTTTTTATAAAAAAATTAAATATTTTGATTTTTTTTAAAAAAATTTACAATAAATCATGAAAAAATAGAAAAATATATCATCTAAATTTTAAAAATGAATTAATTTTAATAAACAACCAAAAAAATAAACACGGTATTAGAAATGGGAAATTTTGGGGGAGTCTTTTATTGGGTCAGCAGGAAGTTTTGGAACATATTGAAAATGATTATTAAGACAGTGAGATGACAGGGAAATGTGATAAAGCAAAGTCATGGCCACTCACGCCCACACACTTGGATATTTGTATTTGACCAGAGAAAATATAACGCGGTTTCAGCTGCATATATTTGAAATTTTGAATTGACTCTTTGGTTGTCCCCACCATCGGCATTTATTTTGCTAGCTGGCATCTTTTGTCTGCAATTGACCACCACTTAGTCGTCAGAGCCAAAAAGGAAACAATTTCAAAAGGTGAAAAATAATAAGAATGAAACTCATGTTTTGTTAGGGTTGATCTTTGTTTTATTTTTCCCTTACTAGTTTATTATTATTATTTTTTTGTATTTTGCTAATATTAATTAAGCAAAAGTGGAAAAAAAAAAAACCTGGAATTAGAGCTCGACCGTCCAACTATTCACTTAAGCATTCTAAGGCATTCGAATGCTTGCATGGAAAACACTCAAGCACCTTGTATGTTTTTCCTTTTTTTTTTTTTTTTTAAATTCTGATTTTTAAAATTAGGAAACTTATAAAGTGTTGTTGAGATTATCAAGTTTTAAAATTATCAAGTTCAAAATTTTAAAATTTCATATTAAAAATTTATCGAGTTTTATATTTTAAAATTGTTATTTTTAAAATGTTATTTTAAAATTTTAATAGTTAACTAAAACATTATTTTTGTTACATGTTTATTGATTTTAAGTTTACTAAAAAGAGAAGTAATTAAATATAGAGAAATAAATTTGAATTGAATGACTAAAAAATTATTGGATAATATTAATGATGATAAAATTTAATAAAGTTTTCTTATGATAAAATTGATGGATTGATTTTTATGTTTGAACCACATGGGAAAAACTATTAGTATTAGGTTCTCACACGGTCATTAAATTTCCAGATTTTTGTATAATCAATGTAATCTTAATTCCAAATTCAACTTTTCTAGATATATGCAATATCAAGTTATATACTAAATAAATGTATTTGAATGTTTTTTTTTTAATTTTTATTATATATTATTAAGGGTAATTCAAAGTATTTACATTAAAATGAAACTAATACTTAGAGAATAATAAAATAGGTGGTTTTATAGGAGGAATAATATTTTCTAACCAATGTGCTTGTGATGAAATCTAATATGGAGTGAGATACAATTTAATAATTTGGATTGTTGAGTTATAATTTAGACATATTAAAGATGTTGTCTAATTTTTTTCCTGATAAAATTTCACTTCTAAGTTCTTTTTTTTTTTTTTTTTTTTTTTTAAGATTTGTTTTGCAAGCACCTCTGTTATGATTGTATGTTGATGGTTCTGCATAGTATCCCTAATGTAATGAAATCCGGTATTGATATACATGTGATTAAATAATTTGGATTTTTGTATGGTAATCTAGACATAAGAAAAATGTTGTCCAATTTTTTTCATGATAAAATTTCATCTCTAGATTTTTTTTAAGGATTTATTTTGTAAGTGTCCTTGTTCTGACCAATGTTAAATGTTCCGTAGAGTGTTGATAAATTTGATTTAATTTGGATTAATTGAGGATTGATTAATTTATTTTGACAACTTAGGTTGCGTTTTAGACAGTTTGGAAATGTTGACAAATTTTTATTTTGATAAAATACTATGTCTAAATATTTTATTGTAATTTATGTTTTGAACACTTCATTTTTGCCCTAATGGTTTTGCCCATTCTTGATAATTCACCTTTTTATGTACAATTGTGAGTCCTTTTAATCTTGGTTTATGTTGAGGGCATGTTGCACATTTCAGGTATGTATCTTTTTATTTCATTATATCACTTTAAATATTTTATTTGGGCATATTTTTTGCATATGCATTTATGATGTATCTATTTTTGCCTATACATTGACTTCATTCTTGATCTTTGATTTGTGATTTGGGTTGATTCATGCTATGTATGATGTATCATGATTGTTTATATTCATCATTGTTAAGTATTAAGCTAATATTTATCATTTTATGAAAACACTTTGCTCATTATCAAGGTATGCTCATTTTCTCTTTTTGTTGTTTGATTTTCTAAGTATGCATGTATTGTTTGAATAATTTTTAATAATGCTTTAACTTATTATGTATTTCTTGCTTTTTGATATTTACTCGTTTATAAAACAATTGTCATAGTTACCTAAATTTAATTAATAGAAACCTTTAGTTGGACTTAGATGGATGTTACTTTATGGTACCTTCTCAATAGGTAACCTGACTCCAAACTTAGACTCATGTTTTCAAAGATATGCATTTCCAAATAGAGAGTTACTCTTAATGTTTTATTTCTTATTTTATTTTTCCTTTAAAAATAAATAAAAATAAGTGACGATTTCAACTTTTACAAAAATAAGTTTTTAACTAAAAAGTGAGTCTCTCTATTGAGTGAGGACGTACGTGAAAAATGTAGGTCCACAATATATACATTGGATAGAGTATAATGAACAACTAACACATATATACAAGGGAAATTTTGGGGAAAATATTGAAAAACAAATTTGAGTGCATGAAATGGGATCCAAACATTCAAATCTCACATAAGGAATGTTCAAATTCCCCTGAGGGACATTCAAATGCTCCTCTAGCATTCAAAAGTTCATCTCAAGACGTTCGAATGCTTGATCATTTTCCTTCATATTTTTCAACCATTTGAGTTTTTAAAAATATTTTGGTAAAATTTTATTAAAAAGGTCTCTAAAATGATCTCTTAAGGTTTTGATATAAATAGAAGACTTTTCGAAGTTGAAAATAGAATGTGAATCATAAAGTCATTCTATTTGCCCTAGTCCTCTATCTTTGAGAGCTTTCAAGAGGGGGTTTTGGTAAAAAGGAGGATGGAAGGGTGCAAGCCTTAGTGTATGGTGATGAGGTATCTTCTAAGGAGTACGAAATGCTGCATCAAGAACGTGAAAAATTGTGTAAATGTTGATTAATACATACATTCATACATATATGTCATTTGGATTAGGTAAATATGTTTACAATTTCTTTCATATTTAGTGGATTTATTAATAGTCATTTGCCTGTAGTTTTTTACAACCACAGAGTTTCTATGAAACTTTATATGTGGTTTTTCCATGTTATACCCAGTGTTTTTGTTTGCAATTGTTTTCTTGATATTCATTATTTAAATCTACTTATCATAAATCTGAACAACAATTAAAATTGGGAATAAAAGTTTTGACTATCTATTCAACCCCCTTTAGGTGGTTCCTTCCATACATCAAGACACGAACTCACAAATATAGCTTATTTTCAAGCCAATCTTGGTTTTATCTAGTCTTATCTTTATTGGAAAAAGAGTTGGTGTATATTGGTTTCAAGTATCAAGAAAGGAGTGTGACTTCTAATATGACTAATTTAGTACTATTTTTCATATTTATGGGTTTTAAGCCACTAATTAATTGAATTAAGGATGAACATGTTCCTGAGTAATTATTATTTTTTTAATCAAAGGGTTAATTAAAAACAAAATATTCTCCTTTTAGAAGATGGATTTTCACTAGTCCAACCTTAAACAAGAGAAATTGAAGAATAATTCTCTTGATCACAAAACCTATTTGATTGCTTATCCCACATGATTCTGCAGAAGACATTGTTTATTGGCCTTGACTTGGCCTTAAGATTATGTATATAGGTATCTATATATATACGAGGCTACCAAAGGTATAAAATCCTATATACTTTATCTCTATTAGTATTGTTTCATTATAACCTCGGTGGCACATTATAAAACACCCTCAACAAGCCACCTAAAAGGATACTCATCCAACTCTATTCCTCAACTAACACATCAAATTTTGTGGATGAGGGATGCATATAGGAGTTGATTCCAAGTATCAGGAACTCCAGGAAGACACCAATGGCTGCAGTCATTCCCACGCTTGCCTCCATACCCGTAGATTGAAGGATGCCCATCTTTTCTTAGCTGTGAAAGACTTGTCACGTCCAGCAAATAAACTGGTTTCGACATTTGGGACAGAACTTGCTCTACAACAACTTGTGCTGGATTTGATCCTCCTGGGTACTTTGTGCCTTGCACTGCTCTTGTTTGTCCTCTGCAGGTCGCCTTTGGCTCATTCCAATCACTTCCACTGATTCAACTTATGTAGAAGAATTAATGATTGTTCATATGGGGTTTCATTTTGATATATGTACATCTTAGTATGTAAACCAAACTTACCTACTGTGATCTGGGGAAATGCCTTGGAAGAAAACCTGGGTTTTGGAAGAATCTATATTGGAGTCTATCCATCTACCCCATGTTGTCATTGCTAGCTTATAAGCAATCAAGCGATTCATGTCTTTGTATGTATTTCTCCTGTATTGAATAACATCCCATCTGCAGAACAAAATAAAGATATTTGTAAATTGTCTTGAAGGTAGTAATGCCCGGTTGTATTAAACAGCATAAGTCATGCTAAAGATAGTAAAACCCTGCTTGAGAAAGCTTGCTAAATGTTAAAGAGGGAAAGCAACTTCTAAGAGTGTTTTGGACCCAACTTTCAATTATAGATCTATATTTTCTAATTTGACTTAATCACATTTTAGAATCTATAGGTCTTGTTTGATGACTATTTTTAAAAATAGTTTTATGTTTTTTAAAATAAAAAAATAGAAAATATGTTTGATAATTAGAAAACATAAAACATTTTTTTATTTTATGAAACATCATATAATAATTTTTAAAAACTATTTTTCATAACTGTTTTTGAAACACCTTCCAAACAGAGATTTAAAAGAAAACCGATGCTTTAAAATATATTTATAGAAAATAAATGAATAATTAAATAGCACAATAATACTAACTATTTCTATTTTTTTACTTCTTTATCAAATTTTACAATTTAAAGTAAGTGAAGAGATATCTCACGGTTGTTGTCTTCCGCTGTGAAGCCACCAATGCCATGAGTTGAATATCAGAATGTCCATCCCTTTCCATGGTTTTACGCTGTTGATAGAGTCGAGTTTTAGAACTCGTGTGCCATTCTTTTTTACTAGATCCACCAGAAGTGCATCACGCCACAGCATTAGCGAAACATTGTATGCCTGCAAATATATGGGATAGAAAGTGAGAACACACTAGTGGTCAGAATTGAAGTTATGGAAATTAATCAAGTTTGATGCAAATAATTGACAGGAATTACACGCATATTTTGATATTAAAAAATCAATTTGAAATAGATAAGAAATTTTCCAATAGAAAGTTGCACATGGAGGGAGAAGAATTTTAGGGTTTCGTATTATGGATTTCATAGGTTAATTAGTCGTATATGACAATTAAAGTGCGTTTGATAGTGATTATATGAAACGTTTATAATAATTTTAACACTTAAAATTTTTTATCTTTCAAGTGTTAGAAGGATTAAAACGCTTCATACGATCACTATCAAACAAACTCTTATTTCCTTAGGGCTTATGCCCATATTTTAAGATTATGAAATATAAATTTTTTATTATATAATAAAGTATAATAAATTTAATTTTTAATAACTAATCTATAAAATAAAATAGTTTTTAATTCTTAGTTGCATCAAAGGCTAGGATTATGCAACTAAGATTACAATTTCAAATTGCAAAGAAATGTGGACAATTAATGTCTGAATATCTGCTCAAAATCAAGAAAATCGCTAATAATCTCTTTGCAATTGGAGAATTTGTTACTGAACAAAATTAGATTATGTATATTCTTGGAGGTTAGGGACATGAATACAATTCATTTGTTGTCTTTATCACCTTTGGCACAGATGCACTTAATCTTGATGATATCAATAGTCTCTTATTGGCCCATGAAAGTTGTTTAGAGCAGCAAACTTCAACAGAGGAGATCTTTTTAATTTAGGAAAATATGACAAATGTCCAAAACAATTTTAGCCAAAAAAAATCAAAAGTAATATCAAAACAACCCTCATGGCAATTTCAGTTGCCCACCATGCACAAATCAAGGTTTGATAAACAACTTTGGTAATTTTAGATGGGTCATGGTGGCAAAGGCCCTAATCAAAATTTCTGCTATCAAATAGGACATTCTGGTGGCAGAGGAATGTCAAGGCCATATTTTCAAAATTTTGGTGGTAATTATATGAACAAGCCACAGTGTTAGGTATGTGGCAAATTTGGTCATATTGCACTGAATTGTTATCATCAATTTGATCACAATTACCAAGCTATTGAGTCCAATCCTACTACTTCACTAACTTCACAACTCCGTCTATACTTAGTGATGTTATGTGGTACATGGATTCTGGAGCTACACATCATCTAACCTCTAAAGCTATGAATCTATAGAACTCTAATCCATTTGTGGGTCTACACAAGGTTGTAGTTGGAAATGGTAAAGAACTTCCCATTCTAATATTGGTTCCACTTCTTTATAATCTAATTCTTGTTATTTTCACCTTAGCAATGTTCTTCATGTTCCCTTGATTTCCACCAATTCAATTAGTGTTAAAAAATTTGTGCTGATAATAATGCTTTACTTGAGTTTCATCCATCATTTTTTTTTGTGGTGAAAGGCCTGTTGTCAAAGAAGGTTCTTTTCCAAGAACCAATTGATCGTGATCTTTACAAGTTTCCACAAAAGAGTCTTTAGAGCAATACTACCAACTCTAAGGTATCTTGTTTTTCTTCTAATATAACTTTTCTTCCCACTAATAATGCACTACTATGGCACAATAGGTTAGGTCACCCTGCTTTGCCTATTATAAATAAAGCACTTAGTGCTTTGTTCTTTACCTACAATATGCTCTTGTAATTTTTGTGTCTCATGTCAATTTCCTAAGAGCCATAAACTTCTTTTTGTTTAATCTACTTCTCATGCAAAAAAACCATTTGAATTAGTGCACTTGAATCTTTGGGGACCTTTACCAATTAATTCGATTAATATAGTTAAATATTTTCTACTTTTCATGGATGATTGCACTCGCTTTTATTGGATATATATTTTAAATTCCAAAGATGAGACTACCAAATGCTTCATTCAGTTCAAAATAATGGTTGAAACTTAGTTTAGCATTAAAATCCCCACTTTTTAATCTGATTGGGGAAGGGAATATCATATTCTCTCTACTCTTTTGTCTCAATTTGATATTCTTCATCGTCTCTCTTGTGTTTCAACCCTTAAACAAAATGGAAGGGTTGAACGTAAAAACAAATATGCAGTTGAGGTTGACCTAAACCTTCTTGCTCATGCTTTTATACCTCTCAAATACTAGCCTTATGCCTTTCAATTTGTTGTGTATCTCATCAATCATTTTCCCACATCTCTTTTAGCTCAAAAATCTCCTTTTGAATGTTTATATCATTGATTACCAAATTACTCCACTATTTGTGTCTTTGGTTCCTCTTGCTTTCCTTTTATTAGACCTTTCAACTCTCATAAACTACAGATGTGTTCTCATCATTGTTATTTTCTCAACTTAAGTTCTACATACAAAGATTTTATTAGTCTTGATCTCAACATTGGTCGGATATACATCTCTCGACATGTCACATTCAATGAATTTGATTTTCTTTTTACCTTATCATCATTGTCATCATTATCTCATTCACAATTCACTCGTTTACACTTAACCCTAACCTTAATATTTCCATCTGATCTTAATTTCTTCTTATGGTATGTCCGTTGCACCTCATTTATCTCCAAACACTCCAATTGTTTCAACAATCCCTTCTTCCATTGATAACCCTTCTGAGTTACCAACTATTATAACTCCATTACAATCCTCTCCTAGTAATTATCACCCTATGCTTACATGTTTCAAAACTGGTCATTCTAAACCCAAGCTATTTTTGGCTCATTCTTCTACCAATACTACACCATTTTCTTATAAGGAAGCTACCAATATTTCTTAGTGGCAAGATGGTATGCACTATGAGTTTCATGCTCTTTTAAAGAATAATACATGAACTTTGGTCTCCCCACCTCTTGGTGCAAATATGATTATTGGTTGCAAGTGGGTTTATTGGTTAAAGTATGGTCTTGATGGTTTCATTGATAAGTACAAAGCTCGTTTTGTTGCAAAGGGTTTTCATCAAACTGATGGTCTTGATTATTTCGAGACATTCGACCTTGTTGTCAAACCTATCACTATTGGAATTATTCTAACCTTAGCACTTAGTAGAGGATGGGTCTTAAAGCAACTAGATGTTCATAACAACCTTCTTGAATGGTGACCTAAATGAGGTTGTATACATGTCCTAACCCCTTGGTTTTGTGAGTCTCAACTTCCTAAGCATGTTTGCAAACTTCACGAGTTTGTATGGACTCATGTAGACACCTCATACCTGGTTTCATAAACTAAGTGATGCCTTACTACAATGGGGCTTTCACTAATCTAAGGTCGATTCTTCCATGTTTGTTTACATCAATGGTAAAGACATGATTGTATTTCTAGTATACGTAGATGACATCATAGTTACTTGCAATAAGTCCTCTCAAATCTAACAACTTATTTCTCATTTGGATTCATGCTTTGCATTAAAAGATTTAGATGATTTAAGTTACTTCTTAAGGCTTGAAGTAACCAGGTTTGGATCTCATATTCATCTATGTTAGCATAAATACATTTTTTACTTGTTAACTAAAGCTCAAATAGCTGATTCAAAACCTGTGCTACATTAGTGCTCTTTATTAAAGATGACACTTCTCTCTCAAACATTGCTCCGTACAGAAGTATTATTAGAGCTTTGCGATATTGCACCATTACTCATCTTGAGATTTCCTTTGCTGTCAATAAACTATGCCAATTCATGCATGCTCCTACTAACACTCATTGACAGGCTATTAAATGATTCATTCGATATCTTAAAGGCTCTTCACTGTATGGTCTTACTCTTTTTGCAACATTTTTTTTTTGGGTTTTTTTCCTTATTTTGATGTAGATTGGGTTAGTTGCTCCAATGATCACAAAAATACTACTGGCTATTATGTATTCTTTGGAAATAACTTAATCACTTGGTCCGCTAGCAAACAAAAGGTAGTCTCTTGGTCCAACACTGAATTTGAATACCAAGTTGTCACAAATGCTACTTCTAAATTAGTTTGGATTCAATTCCTACTTCATGAGCTCAAGGTTTCTATTATTCCATACATTGGTTATATTATGAGACAATTTAAGTACCACCTACTTGGCTATGAACCTTGTTTTGCATTCTCATACCAAACATGTGGAAATTGATTTTCATTTTGTGCATGATCGAGTGCTTCAATGGTCATTGATCGTCCAACTTGTGTCCTTTACTCATCCATTAGCAGGTGCTATGACCAAGCCTCTACCTACTTAACAGTTCCTAAGTCTTAATTCCAAACTCTCAGTTCTTCCTAGACCTTGAACTTGTGGGGGAAGTTAGAATAAAGCTATGCTATGTCACTTGTGCAATTTGTACAAAGAGCTCTTTGCACAATTCTGTTCTTTAAATTCTAAAAATTAAAAAACATCTTTACATTTTTACTCTATGTTCTTCAACACCACATCTTATCCAGTTTCTCTATTCTTTTTTTATTAAATTTTCTTAAACCTTTTATATATTAGCTTTTGATTACGTCTATTGTTTTTGAATTTTTAACCCATACATATACAAGTATTATATAATAAAAACATAATATTCTTTAAATTAATAAATATTCATACATCAATACATTAATAAATTATTTATTTATTAACTAATAAATAATTTTATTCAATTAATAATTTCTCTTGGTTCCAAACGTATCATTTTATAATGGTTATACCTTCAAACATAATTTTTTAATTTCCCTCTAAGAACCAACATCCCAATTGAATAATTTAATTATTCTCACATGGCATGCAAACTTAGTCATAACATGGATCATAATTTTATATTCAAAAAAGAAAAAAGAAAAAAAGAAAAAAGTTAAGGACTAGGTTGTAAGATTCTCAACTTAACAAAATTTCCATATTTTCCAATAACTAGAGGAAGAAAAACCATTCCCCACCGACTTGCAAGACAGATTTGACTTATTTTCACATGTGTCCATCACATGCATCCAGCTAAAGCAAGCATCACACGCATTGATAGTTAATTCTTGTCACATGGTTGGCAATAAAATAAATATATGAGCCCCTAAGTAAATTATTAAAGGCACATAATCACAAATATGATTAATTAAGAAAATATGGTGAATTAATGAGAGAGACAGTCTCACTGGGAATTTGAATGTGGAGAGGCCTTGCCACGTTCTCAATGAGTAGGCAGCCTTCGGCACAGCTGTGTGAAGCATGCATGTGAGTGACTGCCACTGATTCAAGCTCAGTGAGTCCCCCACAAACATGATCCTCTTCCCTCTATTCCTTCTCAAAAAATCAATTCCATTGAAGCTGCATAAAAAAGAATTAAAGATTGTGTTTATTAAAAGTCAATTTATTAGTCTAACTTTGATCTTCAAAGATCTTCAAGCTCTAGGGTTTCATAAATAAATGTATTTAAGCTATTGTTTCATCTTATTTTTCTTTCTTCCATCTTTTACTTCACTTAGAAAGTAATTCTAGATCCATAAAGTTTTCCATAAAATAGAAAGTTATTATTGAGTTTAAAATTACAAAAATCTTTCTACAATTAATTAAGGCTTTGCAATTGATTCCCAAAAAATATTAGGAAAAGAAAATAAATATTAAAAAAATGATTTTCTTATATTTATTTATTTTTATAAAAAAAATACAAAGGAAAAACAAATATAATTAAAACTATTAAAAAAATTATATATTTTTAAATTATTTAATTTTTATGTAGAAGAGTTAAATAAGTGAAAAATATAAAATAATATCTAAAAGTAATTTATTAATTTTAAATTAATTTTTTATTTTTCTTTATTTTTTTTGTCTTCTATTTTTTTTCTTTATTTTATTTCCCTCAAAATTTCTTTCAAACTTTCCAAGAATTAAATATAGTTTAAACTTTCCTGGAATTAAATATAGTTTAAGGGTTTACAATTTAAATATATATATATATATATATATATATATTTTATTTTTATTTAAAACAGTTTTTCTTTTTCTCTGATCAATCATTAGAAAAATATTTATTAAAGGATATATCTATAAAAAGCTACTTATTGGAAGAGATGATAAGCTCAGATGGTGGGTGGGAAGGAAGGCAGTGGTCCATTCACTATAGTTTATCCCATTATGCAAGTTGATTGGCTTGGAATGGGAAAAGTCGATTTCAAACAGGCAAGTCATGTACATATTTTATAAGAATCTTTCTCAAGACAAATAATTTAGGCCTGGTGGAAACTTAAAATCTTAAGCAAGTATTATTTGATTCTCACACCTACCAGATTCCACTTAAATTCTTTAAGCTATGAAATGATAAGAAAATCCATTAGTCCACATGCTACATATTGAGGAAACTTGCAAGAAATTGGTAACACCCACGGTTTCATCCAAGAAAAAACCTACGATGAAAAAAAAATTAATTTCAAAATTAATATTGTTCAAAGCCAAGGAAAGGTTGCCGTTTTAATTTTCTCCATTGAAAGATTATTATTATGAAATTAATTCTAAAATATATGGAGTTATTACCAGTCTTTTGAACAACAAACAGACCCTTGGGTCCGGACCACATTATCAAAGAAGAACATAAGACAAAACCTAAACAAGTCCAAGATTTCTGAAACAGTTAGGTTACTCATAATATTTCCATGAATGAATAAGCATATCTTTTTTCTTTGAAGATCAGAATTGAAGAAGAGGGAAGCATACCTTGGTAAATTGCATGAAGTGGGCTGCCATCTGAGCTTGAGATAGAGTTTGTCTGGCCTACCATTCTTCTGGCAATCAAACTCTGGTTCAAGAAAGGGACAGTCTGATGATTTGTAGAGAGGATACGAAGAACTGTAAACCCATCTCCCTTGGGAATAATCACACTTCTTCTTCTCCTTCATAGCCCCACCAACCCCATTGGGAGAGTGGTGATCTCCATGAGCTTGGCCCAGACACAGAAGCGTCAGTAGTGCAATACCAATGGCATTTGCACCCATGATAGAGAAAAGAAGTGGAGATTTGAATAAGAGAATATGAGAGGGAGAGATTAAGGAGAGTATCGTTGTATATATAATGGCTAAATGAAAGGGAATGGAACATGATGAGTTGATGACTATTGGATGCCCTTTGTGAAAACTAGCTGAATTGGGCTGGTGGGTCTTGAGTTCCTCTCAAGACAAGGATGTTAAACAAATGCTGCGCCATACCAATATTAAACTATTTTCATTCTACCAAAAAAAAATATATATATATTATGATGACATCTTATTTTACAAATTTCAATTTCGTGAATGATAAAATAATTTTCACTAATGAGCCACGATCTTTGAGTCCAATCACCACAACAAATTTTAGAAACCTATGACCAATCTATCGAAATCATACAAGATTTATTTTATTTTTTATTTTTGGATCATTCATTTGTCTTTATTATCAGTTACCACTTTGTATAGGAATGCAAAAAGATTAAAAACTTAGATTTTGATATAAGTACTTGCTGACGTTTCAGACGTAACTGAATAATTGACTTAAATTTGTATTAAATTACCATTAATCCTTTCTATCACTCTTTACTACTAAGCTAATCTATTTTCTCGTCGTTACCTCTCCTTCTCTCTCTCTCTTTCTATATATATTTATACTGAAATTAATAATAAATTTAATGAAATTTAATATGAAATAAGTAAGAAACTCTCTCTCTCTCTCTCATTTCAATAATATTAGAAGAGATGGGGTGAATCAAATTATCTTCACCCATATATTTGGCCATGAGGAAGTTTTTATCCTGCCCTTAGCCATGTAATACAATTTTGCTACACATTGATTAAATCTATTTATGCATGCATGCAGTTCTTTTAATATTTCAGCTTCACCAACTTAAATAAATAAAAGAAAAAAAAAGGTAAAAATATGAGAATTAATTTAATATTTTGTGATATATATATAAAAATTAGAAAGGTTGTTTAATTAGGGGAATAAGATGAGATGTATTGGCGTCTTGGCAACCCCAACCCAAATGAGAAGTCAAAAGTTCATTTGATGTGGCATTTGATCCTGGCAGATGTATTTTATTGGTGGGTCCATGAAACGCTGCGTTTAAGAGATAAGAGTTGGATGAGAAGAGTGGGTGTGTCATGTGGGAACCTCAACCACCAGTTTGAGATTCAAATTTCATAATGGGCAGGGGCCTTTGTGCTTATCATAAGTACAGCTTGGAAAGTCTCTTAAGTTGGATTACAATGCGTAATAAACTTCAATTTCTTAACACCAAAGGGCACGCCGACTGCACAAATGGATCTGTCTCTGCTCACCTAACTTCTTATTTTTATTCAATACAAACTGCCTATTTTGATAAATTATTCAAAACTCAAGCCTTGTGTTGATTAAATTCAACATATGAACAATATTGGTTACAATACAACATACAAACAATTAAGTAGAATCAAGGATAAAAATATTGGCAATTATGAATATATCAATAATTCGATTTTACGGATATATCGGAGATATTTCAACGGATATTTTGATACAAAATATCGATTGGATTAAAATTAATCAAAACTTTTGAAAATCTAAAATAAAAATTTTTAAAATGAAATTATAAATATAATAAATATTTTAAAATTGTTTTGTTGAATATATATATATATATATATATAAATAAGTATACACTGATTATTAATTTACATTAAATATTATTCGATAATAATATTGTGATATTTGATTATAATAAGTTTAATTTTAAAATATATTTAATATTAAAATTATGATATATTTAATTTTATTGTATTAAATGATATAAAATAATTGATGATAAATGTATAATTTTTTAATATTTAATTAATATATTAATGATATTAAAAACTTTTTGTTACTCAATTAAATGAAAAAAATTATTTAATTATAAAATAATTATAATTAATTTGTTGTTTAAAGTATTGTTTTAATATTTTGCGTGTATATATATATATATATATATATATATATATGGTGCAAAATAATTAACAAAAGCCAAACTTGCCCCAATGCCCCAATCCAATGGTAAGGTGGGTGCTCAACCAACCTTTTGGTTGGGGGGTTCAACTCCCTCAGGTAGCATGGAAATATGTTGATCAAAATGCACCGACACACACTTTCCCCCGATATTTTAATCAATGAGCAAAATTACAATCAAAGAATTTTGGAGTTCAAGTTTCAAGTTTGTACGACTCTTTCATTGTCTATGCTACAAATATTAATAGAGATTTGTAGTAAGAGCTAACCATTGTGTTAACCACATATGAGGTGGATATAAAGCTTTATCAATCTCTAGAATCTAGCCTTTCTTATCTTTAATAGGACCTTTTTGAATACAAACAAATGTTGAGAACAACATCAATCATACTGACATTTACATATTGAAACTTATACTTCAGACTATGGTTGAGTTGTGACATTTCTCAACTCACCTTTCACTCTTAACTCAACATGTATTACTCCATATTGAATGAGATTGTGCTTCTTAATGATGTGATCAGTGTGAACGATATCTATGAGATCAATATCAACATGCCCCACTAATTTTCAAATAAAATCTCAATAATTTAGAGTTCCTAATTTCCTTAAGAAGATAAGAATACAAACTCTTTTTCAAAAGATGATATTAAGAACCTATTGTCCTAGTTTACTTATGACTTCAATATGGATCTTCTTATTTATAGAAGCCTCTTCTAGCATAAGTTGGGATTCCTCATTCCAACATGGGTCTTGATTTTTCTTGATTAGATAGAAGGAAATTAAGAGTCTATTTGGTCTTTTGATTTAAAAACCGTTTTCTAAAATTCTAAAATTGTTTTTTAGAAACAATTTTTAAAAATAAAGTGAAATAGAAAATAATTTTAGAAAATAAGTACAAGTTGTTTTTACTTGTTTTTAAAAATAAAAGGAAAACATAGAAATTTTTTAAACAAACAATAAAAAATAAATAAAATTAAATATGATATCATTCATTTTCTCTCTCCACAATTTAATACTGATATCATAAGTCTTAAAATATGATATTTCTTTTTAACTTTTCTAAAATTTTTCATTAAACAAATAAATTTCAAATCAAATTGTACTTGATAAGTAAAATTTATTAATTTTTAAAAATAATTTGAAACTCAAAAATCAATTTAATTAATACTAAAAAGTCATAAAATTCAATAACATTAATAAGTCATAAACCAAAATTTATTTTAAATATATGGGTTAGTTTCTTCTTTATATATATATAACAATTTTTTTATTAGACAAATAAACTCTAAATTAAGTATTAAGTTTAGTAATTTCTAAAAAAAATTTAAAACTCAAATAATGGACCAATTAATAAAAAAATTTATGGATAAAAATTGATTTAGAATGAATTTATTGTTTCTCTTTTGCATAGAATAATTTTTTTCCCAATTTTTTATTAGGAAAATTAATTCTAAATTAAATAAGACTTAATACATTGGATTCATTAACGAGTCTAGTAATGTTTAAAAATAATTTAAAATTCAAATAATGAACCAATTAATACAAAAAAATTTATGGGCAAAAATTGGTGTAGAGTGACTTTATTTTATTTACATAAAATCCTTATTTTTCGATTTCTTTTACTAGGCAAATGAACTTCAAATTAACTAAGACTTAATACGTTGGATTCATTAATGAGTCTAGTAATTTTTTAATATAACTTAAAACTCAAATAATGATCCAATAAATACTAGAAATTTATAAACAAAAATTAGTCTAAAATGACTTTATTATTTTTCTTCTATATAAAATCATTATTTTCTATTTTTTTAGCCATACAAATAAGTTTCAAATTAAACAAGATTTAATGTCTTGGATTAATTAATAAGTTTAGTAATTTTTAAAAATAATTTGAAACTCAAATAATAAACTCACTAATAGTATAAATTTATGAATAAAATTTGGTTTATAATGACTCTTTTATTTTTTTTTTTGCACATAACTATATTTTTATAAATTTTTTCACTATAAAAATGAACTTCAAATGAAGTGATACTTTGTATTGAATTTATTAATAGGCTTAAAAAATTTTAAAAATAATTTGGAACTTTAAAACTAAATCTAATCATTAAAAAATATATATTGTGAGTCATGACTTTATTGTTTCTCCTATATACACAAATGCATATTTTGAATTTAGATAAATAAATTATAAATTAAGACATAATTAATTATTTAAATTTTTAACGAATTTTATAATTTTTAAGAATAATTTTGGATTCAAAAAATTGATCTAATTAATTGCAAATTAAATCAAAACATTCTAGAATATTATGTACATCAAATGAAAAAATTGTGGAGTGTTTGAATGGTTTAAATTCATAGAGCATGAGAGGATCATGCCATACATCAAGAACGTGATGCATGAAAGGAAACATGGGGCAAGAGGAGAATGTAGCACACAAGGAAGTCATATTGTGGAGTATGGATTTGATTCAAACAAGTTTCTTGAAAGCATTTATCATAAAGAGATGGAAGATTAATTTAATAAAATTTGATCCAATTAAGGTGAAGATTGTTGAAGAATGACAATAAAGATCCTACTTTACGTGAGCAAATAGGAAAACGATCCAAAACGATTAAGCTTAATTAACAAAATAAGTAAGTGAGAGAAGGAAAAACATGAACATTCATGACTTCGTACAAATGAACTTGCACAAGGCAAAAATGATTATGTAAAGTACATAGATCATGTAAGAGACATTGCTTGAAAAGACAAATGATTGGGTAATATACAATGTTTTTAGAACTGGACCGGTCATTGAACTGAAAAAGTTACCGATTCACGATTCACTAGTCGGACCAACGGTCGAACCGTGATCAAATCGATAACGTCATAAATATATATTTTATTATTTTAAATATTATTAAAAATTAATAAATTAATAAATTCTATCTAAATTGTTACTAGATGCAACATCATCCCCGAATTTTTTATGACATGAATTAGTATGTAAATTGTTCCCCATACCAACCAAATGCAACATCATGCCTAACTTTTTTATAAGTAATAATCACATCAAGAATTTCAAATGAAAAGAATTTAAAAACAACAATGTATTATCTTAAGACCTAATGCCTTTTTTTTTTTTTTTTCTTTCTTTAGAACTAAGCGCCACTGCATCTTAACAGTTTCTCTGGTTGGGACCAAATCCCCACAACCCCTAAGTTTTCGAGGCATACTCTTCTTGCCCAACTATCCGATATAGTCTCCTCACTTAAATTCTCTAAGAAACCTAAAACAATCTCCAGAAATTTTCAGTTTTTTATTCGGTTGAAATCGTGGGTGTGAAACCAATGTTTGGTTAATCTTGATTTTGATGATAATAAAACAAGGTTTAGAACTAATGATCATATTTCAAGTGTGATTAGGCAAGACGACTTCCAAAGTGGCAATCCAAAGACAAATCAAGTCAAGGAGAAATCATGAAGAAGAAGACCACTTCAAAGAGAAGAGTTTTTCAAGACCAAAGCTTCTTAAGATATCTTTGTAAGGTTGTTGGTGCACTAGGACTTTCATGCATTTCATTATTTATTTATGCACCAAAATCATCCAAGAGTAATATTGTTTTAAATATCTTAAGAATTGGATGATTTCATGTTTTCAACTAAAACCTTGTGTTAAATGATTTTCAAACTTGTATTAAAAGGTTTTAACTTGAAAAAGGTTGAGTGTTGAGCCAAAAAAATGGCTCAACCGGTTCAACCGGTCGACCAGTTGTGCTTGTCCGGTTGAGGGAGGCCAAAAAGTTTCTCTTTATCCTAGTGACCTTCTCTTCCCGGTCAAGGTTGAACCTCAACCGGTTGAGGTCCGGTCGAGGTCCGGTTGAGGCCCAACGGTCACTTTCCCCAACGGCTAGTCAACCGGTCGACCCTTAGCTCAACCGATCGAACCCCCAACGGCTAGTTTGACTTTTTTCTTCTATAAAAAGGCTCAAATCTTCATTGTTTTAAAAAGCTTAACCTTCCCAAATCATTCTTGATTATATTTGAGCCTTGGAAAAGTGTTTTTGAGTGCACCATTGTTTCATAACTTGCATATCTTTAGTGCACCATTCAATCCTAGTTTTTCTTGTATCTTTTGAGCCTAAAGTTCTATTACTAGGATTTTTGTGAGATCATTATTTGTATATCTTTGTGAGGAATTTTCTCAAGTGAGAGGTATCACTTGAGAGGTTGTTCAAGGGAGGGATATCTCTTGAAGAAGTGTAAAGGGTGCTTGGAGCCAAAAGTCCAAGAGGGTGAATTGGAACCATAATCCAATTGTAAAAAGATTGGAAGCTTGGTTGAAGCTTCAAGATAGTGGAACCCTCACTCAGTTAGGAGGTTGAGGAGAGTGGACGTAGGCAAGGAAGTGCCGAACCATTATAAACTGTCGTATTTGCACTCTCTCTTTCATAACTCTTTTAAATTATATGCAATTGTCTTTATTTTGTTTATTATAGTTGCATATAATTGTCTCTTATTTTTGCATAGTTTAAATTTGTGAAAAAGAGACCATTACCCTATTCACCCCCCCCCCCCCCCCCTTTAAGGTAATTACCATAAGTTGGATTAGCCTCAAATTCCTAATAGTGGGCTTGTGTTCTCGATGCTATTGAGTCAAACCTTACAGACAATTGGGCTTTTGGCAACGCCCAGAATTTGCTGGTTCGGCTTCAAGATGGGATTTAGAAAACACACAGGAAAGTTTATAACACGAACTTGTGTGTAAATTAATTCCCCACACGACAATATCCTGTATAAGATTCCATTTGAGAAGACATGATGAGGGAAGGGAGAAGACACAATGGGGTTAAATAATAAATAATTAAATTATAATATCATACCTTGATTTCCACTTTTCCAAGTTGCAGGCTTGCAACTATTGCATGAGAGGTTACAATAATGGAGTGGGGGGGCTTACAGGAAGGGGGGGGCGTGGTTACAGTCAGCTGAAGGGGGTTTACAGCCGGGATTCCAGCGGCAGGGGGAGCTTGTGGCTTGCAATGGCGCAATGAGGAAAATGCGACTCAGGCAACGGTGATCTTGCAACGACTGGTGGAAGAAGATTTTGCACGATGAAACGGTCGACGATGAAAATATGTCGTGAAGCGTTGGGAGCAGGCTGGGAGGCAAGCGAAAACTACGGTTTGGAGAGGGAGGGTTTGGAGAAGGAGGTTTTATATCCTCCAAAATGGCGTCGTTTTGATGTTGAAAAAAAAATTGAATCGAATCAGACGGTTTGTCCGATTCATAGGTCGGACCGTCGGTTCAGCCAATCCGATCTCGGTTCACCCTGTTTCCGGTTTAATTGATCAAACTGGACGGAACAGTGATCGGTTGGATCGACCGGGCCGGTCCGGTTTTTAAAACCAAATGAATATAGGCATTTTGCGCACACGATATTGGATTAGAAAGAAAAACTAAACTTAGATTACCAAAAATAAAGACAATTAATTAAAAACCTTAAAAATGATCATGCATACCTAGTGTAAATCTATAGATGCTCACAAGTTCATGTAAGTCAACGCGTATTGCTCCAAAATCCTCGAAGCTTGTTGGAGCTCACTTCAAAATCCTCTAAATCGTGGACAAAAACTAAAACTAGTTGCATTGATGAGGCTCCATAGATTTATTAATCAAACATATGCCTAAGATCATTTTATGTTGCTATTGGGAAACAAGGAAACTTGCATGAATCTCACTCTAATTAAAATATTCCAAATATTTGTTTTTCTAAAATATGTAGTAACAAGAATAATAGCTCTTACAAATTCTAAAACCTTTGCTTTGTTGGTTTAAAAGAATTCTCAAAACAAAATTTTATCTTATAATGAGTGTTAAAAATTGGTACATCTAAAAAGCTATGAATCAAATTTTTTTAGATCAATCAACAAATTATATTGCACTCTGACCACTTTTCTCATAAAAGCAAATGAATAAAATAAATCACAACTACTCCATTATCTGTATAATACTTTATTTTGAGACAAATTGGATAAACCAATGTCAATGAAGAAAACCACTTACATATCCATAAATTGGTAACAAACTTGACAACAAAATATATAAACAAGTTAAAACCCTATAATTGAATTTTCAATTACAAATAATATAATAAAAACAAGAGATTAATTTTGAATAAGAGCTGCATATAGAAGTTCATTCCAAGTATCGGGAACACCAGCAAGACACCAATGGCTACAATCCATGTCTCTATGCCCTCCATGGCCATAAACAGAAGGATGACCATCTTTTCTGAGTTGTGACAAGGTAGTAACTCTTAGCAAATACACTGGCTTTGTCATTTTTTGTAACACTTTTTCTACTACTGCTTCTGCTGGATGTTGGCCTCCCGGAAATGTTGTACCAAATATCGGTTGCATTTGCCCTTTACAATTACTACTAGGATTTGATTCTCCCCATGTGCTTCCACTGATTCAAAACATCAAAATGTAGAATTTTAACCCTAGCAATGTTTCTAAAAAAAATAAATTCTTTCATAATTCAAAGTTCTCCAAAATGGTGAAAAAGATATCAACTTACTTCATATGATCAGGCGAAACACCTTGGAAAAAAACTTTAGTTTTTGTAGGATCTACTTGAGAGTCCACCCAATTTGCCCATGTCTTCAACGCTTTTTCATAAGCAACCAAGCGATCCATGTCTTTGACTATGACATTTCCATCTTGAATTAAACTCCATCTGAAACCATATGCTAAAATGTGTTCATATTTAAATGCAAGTACTAAAGTCTAATTAGTACAAAAATGTTAAATAAAAATTTCTTTCAAAAATTGATCTTACGGTTGTTTCCTTCCTGTGTGAAGCCACCAATGCCATGTGTTGAAGACCAAAACATCAATGTCTTTCCAAATTTTGCCACTTTCAATAGAATCAAGTTTTAGAACTGCCCCATTTGGTGTACTTACGATGTCAACAAGAAAGGCGTTGCGAGAAAACATCACTTTAGCATTATATGTCTGCAAATTATATAGTCGATGTAAGCATACGTAAAAAAATTTCAAACATCTATGTAGATATCCTAAACATTTTTTCTTGATCAACCACCAAGCGAAATATATTCACCATCTATTTTATACTCTAGAAAGTGACAAAATTTCTCTTCATTGCATTAATATAAAAGAAAATGTTAAGTTATCAAATTAATATCTACTGAACTTTCAATTTGGATCAATGAGCATATATCAAATTAATATCTATTGATTAGAAGATTGCATTTTATTGTTTTCAAAGGAAGAAATAATAGCATATATGTATATATCAGATCATGAAAAAAATTGAAAGTGAATGAGAGGTAGTTATAATCTCACCGGGAATGTGAAAGTGGAGAGCCCTCCTATCCTTACGGAGGAATAGTTTGCCTGTGCTACTGCTATATGAAGCATACACGTGAGTGACTGCCATTGATTCAAACTCAATGAATCTCCCACAAACATGATGCTTTTCCCTCTTAATCTCTCCAAGAAATCTTGACCACTAAATCTACATTATCAATAAAACCAAACGTTAATAAATCTAATTATTTTAAAAATAATTAAATTTTTATAACTTATTTTATTAAAAAGTATTTTATTATTTATGCTATTATTTATATATATTAAAAATATGAAAGTACAAATTAAATTAAATTAATATTTAAAATTAATTTTATATATAATCGGGATGGACAGGGTGAGGTAGGTCAGGGCAGGACAAGACAATACTTGAACCCATCTCAGATTTTAAAAAAAAAATTCCAAGCCCATCCCAAAACCATTTATTTAAACTTGAAACTCGTCTTATTAGGTGCAGGGCGAGACACTTACTCGATAAACCTACACCATTGTCATCCCAAAATATTGTTAATTTACTTTAATAATATATTTAATATGTATAATAATTTAAATCAAGTCATTAAGTTATATTAAATCATTAAATTAATTCATCAACTACCTCTCTATTAAAACTTTACATGCTTAATCTTATTATTATTCATTTATATAAAATTTTGTCATTGATTTATATTATCATAACTTTATTCAAACTTTTGTTTAAAAATTGTGCAGAGAAGATAGTGCTATCTAGCAACACATGAAATTAAATTGTAAATATTTTGAAAAGGACTTTCTAGAAGGGGTCCTACCTATATTAAAGAGATATGAAAAAAGTTGACAAATTATAAATCTCTTCCTCCTACTTCATGCTTTAGTGCAGCAGCCAAACATATTATAAAATATCATTACGATAATTATAAAATAAAATAACATTATAAATAATAAAAAAAGCTGCACCAAATAAAATTATTGTAATAAGTCAAAGAAAATACAAATCAAATAATTAAACTTTATATATGTATAGAGAGAGAGAGAGAGAGAGGATAAGAGAATAGAGGCTAGATAAACTTGGACATGAGATTTTTCAAACAATGTTTGGTATGAAGTCGATGTCATGAGTGTGAGTTTCCAACTAAAAAGGTCCACACACACACAATATCATTTTCCTTCAACCTTAGGAGTCTGCAATATTCATGTCACGTTACATGCAGAATGTAACAACTTTGTCCATGAAAGCGACTTTGGAGCTAGCATTTATCAACTCAGAGAGTTTAAGCAACTTCTACACGGAACAAAAAAGCTATAAAATACTTTTTTTAAGGGTTCATGAATATCTAGATGTATTTGTTTTTTAATTGAATAAAAAAATAAATTATTTAGTTTTTTCTATTTAGTTAAAAAATAATCTATTAATATCATTCAATATAATTAAAGTAAATTTATTATCAATAGACTCACTTTAATTATATTGATTGATATCAATAAATTATTTTTAATCAAATAAAAAAATTAAGTATTTTAATTTTTTTCTATTAAAAAAAAAAAAAAAACAGCACTGAGACTTTGAGCTTTGCTTTTTATTTTTACTATATTTTATAAGTTATGCTATTGACTCCACGAAACCAATTTCTTTTAAAGATGAAAATTTGTAAATAAAAAAATATTAAAAGAACTTGAGTGAATCGTTTTTCATTTTTCCCCTCAAGAAACATTCGTAAAAAATCATTTTTAATGAAAATAAGTTTGACAACCATATAGTTAATTTTAGAATGCTAGTAAAAATATGGATGATAATCCGATATATAATTCATATGTAAAAATTAGCTTTAATCCTACCTTAAACTAAAGTTGATATATTTTTTTACCACATCAATGTTTTTTTTCATTAATAATTTAGTTCATTAATTTATTATTATTTTTTTGGCATTTCCTAAAGAAAAATCTAAGAACTTAAGAAATATGTACATTCTTTATAAAATTTCAACAAAGCAAATTCCAAATTCTAAATTAATATTTGGATTTTTTTTTTCCTTCTTGCTTAAAATGAGTCAACTGAATTGATATCACAATCTCCTTTATATTCAAATGACTTGACCCTTAAGAGATAAATGAAAGAAATATTGCAAGTTAGACATTGACACGCTAACGGATTATATTAAATCATTAAATTTTTGAAGCATGTATTAAAATTAATTAATATAAGTTTTAGAAATTGACATGCTAACATATTTGTGATTAAATCATTGTGTTTTTAAAGCATGTATTAATTTCTTGAGTAAATGACATGTTGGTGGCACGTAATCCCATTTATAGTAGTTTAACTGGTTGGTGTACTTGATATGTGTATTCTCAGCCTAGAAAAAGATATAATGTAAAAAATAAAATACATTTTAATGTATTAAAAAAAAGACAGAAAGAAAAAAGGAATGAAAATTTTTAGGTTATGTTTTATTATCAGGAGAATAGGAGGGAAAATAAAAAGTTAGGAAAAATAAAAACTATATTTAAATTCAATAAATTATTTTTATATGCTTATTTAAATTCTTTTCATTTACTTTTCTCTATTTTAAAATATGTAAATTTTTTACTAATCTTAATTATATTTTATTTAATTTGTTTTATATTTTTTATAGTGGACCAAATATGAGAAAATCATTCTTCTTAACATTTTTTTTTTCCTTAATATTTTTTGAGAAGCTTAAATTAGAAAGTATTTAACTAATTACATCTTAGACTATTCATGCAATTTCAATCACTAATTATGATCTACCTAGCATAATTTTATAATTATAAAAAGATTCGTGGTCCTATTTTAATTTTGTATGGTCCCCTACCATAATATAAATAATGACATAGAGGCTGCATAGTATGTCAAACCTAAAATAATAACAAAAAAAAAAAGGGCATCTTTTGATATTACGACAAATTATATTATTCTTATAGTCCAGAGGTCAAAATAGTGGCCCCATAATTATAACTAGATATATGATTTTAACCTCTCCCGTATTTTTATTTGAAAAATAACTCATTTTTTTATATAAATATCTTTAATTATTTCAAGTATTTAGATGTATTTTTTTTTAGAAAAAAAGGAGAACACTTTTATCAAAATAAAATAAAAAAAGGACGACGGGTTAGATTTTTAAAATTGAGTTTTCAATGATTTGTTTAATCAAATAACCCTATAATTTGTATAATTCTATTATTTTCTCATATTAAAGTAAAAAATCCTCATTATCAAAAAAAGAAGATGATTAATTTGTACATTAAAATTAATATCTCAACTTTACGTTTCCCTTTTCATATTATTTTAACTATTTGTATTTCTCTTATTTCTCCTATATTTTGAAGAGAAGAAGAATAATTTAGATATACTATTTTATCTTAAGTTTATGTAATCATTTGTCCATAATATTAAATATGTAAAATTATCTACTCTCAAAGTTTGAATTTTTTTTTTTTTTTTAATTTTTAGTTTTGTATACCAACACAAAATATTTAAAAATAAATACCAAGAAAAAAACAACTCATTGAGGAAGAATAGACAGACAAAAAAGGGTTACCTTGGTAGTTTGCAAGCAGAAGGCTGCCATCTGTAATGGAGATAGAATTTGTCTGGTCTTCCATTTTTCTGGCAATCAAACTCCTTCTCTATGAATGGACACTCGTTTGTATCATACAGAGGATATGAAGTATCATTCACCCAACTCCCTTCAAACAAATCACAACCCTCCTTATTTGAAATCCTCCCATCTACTTGACACAGAAAAGGGACTACCAACAACACTGCAACGATGGTGGCAAAAGAACCCATCGGAGAAGAACAAGAAAAAGAGAGAGAGAGATGAGGTTGGTGCAACTCACAATGTGTGTGACCGTATATATAGCAAATGGGTCTGAGGAGAAACCAAGGGTGGTTGTCATTTCATAGTGATTGGAGCGTTTGGATAACTAGAAAATTTCAAAATGGGAAGAAAGTAGGAGTTGGAAACCGTCAAGAAATTAACGGGAGTAAAATATGGGTTGGGAGGAATTCAGATTCTTTGCTTTATGGCGTAAATAAAAATGGCAGAGGCAGAATCTCGATACTTCCTTTTTGGGTGGGGGCCCAATTGGAAAGCTAAATTAGAAGTTAACCGTCCCTTTTTGGGTAGACCTTCGGGTCTCATCATTTGATACCTAAGTTTTTTCATTTATTAAATAATTATACATTTATCATCTATATCCATTTATTTGTATATTAAGTATCTTTCACCCGGTATGTTTGGTTTTGGAAAATTGACAGAAAATATGAAAGAAAGAAAATAAAGAAAAAAAGGTAAAAGTAAAAAAAAAAAAAAAGTAAAAAAAATAAAAAAAATAGATTCAAAATTAATAAATTATTTTTATATATTTTTTAAATTCACCTTCAATTGTTTTCTTTCGTTACATAAGGATTAAATAACTATAAAAAAAATATAAGTTTTTAATTCATTTTAATTATATTTGATTTTCTTTTATTATTTTCATAATGAAACAAAATATAAGAAAATCATTTTCTTATGGCAAATGTAAAAAAAAAGTGATTTTTTTATATTTAATTTTGTTATAAAAAATAGGAAAAAAAATCAAATATAATTAAAATTAGTTAAAAACTTTATAATTTAATTATAGTTAAAAGGATTAAATATCCTTGAAAAAAGTATGGCTAATAATATGGGTAAATCTGATTAGACCCTATTGGGAGTGATTAGGATTAAAACCCTTTTGTCAATAGTATTTCTATTAATTTTTTTTTTATAAAAAATATTATAGTATATATATATATATATTATAGGGTTATTTGATTAAAAAAATCTCTCAAAACCCAATTTTTGAAATTTAACCTCCTTCATTTTTTGGCATCATTAGGATAAAAATACCCTCATTATTTTCTTTTGAAAATAATAATTTCTTTTAAAACCTACGTATAAATACTAGAAATAGAAAATAATATTTATGTAAAAAATAAGTTACTTTTCCATATAAAAAAAAATATATATGGGAAGAGTTAGATTTCCCATTTAGAGATTATTTTTCTATTTTAACCAAATGTTTCTATATTATATAATAAAATAATGATTTTGGGAAAAAAAAATCATTACCAAATATTTAATTCTTTTCAAAGAAAGTTTTTTGAAACTTTAGGAGATTAACCTCGAAAATGACTCGCGAACTTAGGCTCAATTATTTTGTTTTCTTTCTGGAATTAGGGGAAGCAACTGGGGAGAGCCCGATGCTCAGAATTGTGAAGGCCAAACATAACCAGTGCAGGGCACAACATACCCAGGAGGCCAACATCCAGCAGAAGTAGTAGTAGAGAAAGTTATAGACTATGGCAAGGCCACTATATTTGCTGGTTATGTTTGGTTCCAGAAAATTTGAAAGAAAATGTAATGAAAAGAAAATACAAAGAAAAAGTAGAAAGAAAATAAAAAAATAGATTAAAAATTGATAAATTATTTTTTTTGTTACATCAAACTCATTTTATTTATTTTAACTCACCAATATAAAGATTAAATAATTTAAAAATATATAAGTTTTTAATTAGTTTTAATTATATTTTATTTTCTTTAATATTTTTCATAGGATAACTAAACATGAAAAAATCATTTTCCTTTGTATTTTTTCTTTCTTTATTATTTTCCGGGAACTAAACATAACTTAAATGTTACTACCTTGTCACAACTTAGAAAAGATGATCATCCTTCTATGTATGGACTTGGAGGGCATAGAGGCATGGACTGTAGTCATTAGTGTCTAGTTGGGTTACTGATACATAGAATGAACTTCTATATGCAGCTCTTATTGGAAAGTAGTAGCTTCTTCTTCTTCTTTGAGGTTAGAGGAATGTTACTTCATTTTTAAAGTTTGAACCAATATTTTCATAACCAAATCTATCATTTTCACCTGGAAAAGTTATTCAATAGTTGGACCGGTGGTTAAACTGTAATAAAAAGACGTTATATAACTTATATATTATTAAAAATTAAAAATTTAAACACATTCCATCATTTTATCTTAACATTTATAGATTTTACAATTAGGATTTATTAAAATTTTAATATTTTTAATTTATTAAATATACTTAACTTATAATTATTCTTGTAAAATAAGATTTAATTAATTTAAGTTAGTTTGGATTTTAATAACTATATATTTTATTATTTTCAAAATTATTAGATGTTTTATTTTAAATACTTTTCTATAGAGAGATATTGACACATCTCAATGGACTGCCCTTGTCTTTCAAATTTCATTCCATGCATTACTTGGGTTGTACTGCATCATCACCCCATAATTAAGATTAATAAATTATTTGGTCACCAGGGTAATTAAGAATAATAAGTTATCCCTAGTTAATAAGTTATATGGTCACCAAGGCTAATTAAGATTAATAAGTTACCCCGCGTTGACCAAAGAGAGTTTCCAAAATCATTATAATAAAGTTTATTGATAAAATTTACTTGATTAATCACAAATATATTAGAACATTTTATTAAAGCATTTTAAAATATAAAAAAATAATGAACAAACTTAATCTAACATTAAGATTTATAAAATTATATATATATATATATATATATATATATATATATATATATATATATATATATATATATATATATAATATCACATTATTTGTATTATAAAAGAAGGAATATTATTTACTATAATAATATATCTCATAACATGAAATATAAATTACATGTTGTAAAACAAAGACTAATATAATGCAAATCAAAGTAGTTGAGATAAATATATCTTACTTTGATATATAATATAGAAGAAGGAATCAAGGAAGAGAATTGAGAAAGTGAAAGAAAGAGAGAGAGAGAATGAGAGGAAGAGCTTTCTTTCTTTTCTCGGGATGATTTTACATGGAGGGGTAAGAAGCCTTTTATAGGCTTCATAATATGAACTCCATTTACTCATCTTTAAGATGAGTAATGGGAGTTCATAATGGCCATCAATGTGGTCATTCATTCTTTTCATTTACAACACTCCCCCTTGGATGACCACCATATTAAAAGAATATGCCTCATTAAAACCTTGCTAGTAAAAAACCCTATAGGAAAAACCTAGCGAAGGAAAAAGAGTACAATATTCTTTTCTTGGTATATTAGGACTGTCTCGTTAAAAACCTTGCCAGTAAAACCCAGTAGGACAAAACCTGGACGAAGGAAAAAAGAGTACAGTACACTAACACCCTTTTACAAGCATACTCCCCCTCATGTCGATATCCTTGAGTTGACGCATTCCAATCCTGTGTATTAACTTCTTGAATGTTGAGGTTGGCAATGATTTTGTGAATAAATCTGCTAGATTATCACTTGAGCGTATTTGTTGCACATCAATTTCACCACTCTTCTGGAGTTCATGTGTATAAAAGAATTTTGGTGAAATGTGTTTAGTTCTATCTCCTTTAATATAACCCCCTGTTATTTGTGCAATGCATGCAGCATTATCTTCAAATAATGTTGTCGGGTCACCTTTGATAGAGGAGAGTCCACATGATTCTCGAATATGCTGGATCATAGATCTTAGCCATATACATTCACGACTTGCTTCATGAATTGCCAGTATTTCCGAATGATTTGATGATGTGGCTACCATTGTTTGTTTGACAGATCTCCATGAAATAGCAGTACCATTGCAATTAAACACATACCCTGTTTGTGACCTGCCTTTATGTGGATCTGAAAGATATCCTGCATCTGCATATCCAAGCAATTGTTGCTTTGATTCCCTTGAGTAAAATAAACCCATATCAGTAGTTCCGCGAAGATAACGCAATATATGTTTGATACCATTCCAATGTCTTCGAGTTGGAGCGGAACTGTATCTTGCTAATAAATTGACAGAAAAAGCAATGTCTGGACGTGTACAATTGGCAAGATACATAAGTGCACCAATAGCACTAAGATACGGTACTTCAGGACCAAGTAACTCTTCATCCTTTTCGCAAGGACGAAATGGGTCCTTTTTCACATCAAGTGATCGGACAACCATTGGAGAACTTAAAGGATGCGCTTTATCCATATAAAAACGCTTCAAAACTTTCTTAATGTATGTTGATTGATGTACTAAAACTCCATTTGGGAAATGCTCGATCTGCAGGCCGAGACAAAATTTTGTTTTTCCAAGATCTTTCATCTCAAATTCTTTTTTCAAGTAATTTGTTGTTCTTGTGAGCTCTTCAGGAGTTCCAACAAGATTTAAGTCATCAACATACACTGCAATAATTGCAAATCCGGTTTCTGATTTCTTAATGAAGATGCATGGGCATATAGGGTTATTCACATACCCTTCTTTTAGCAAGTATTCGCTAAGGCGATTGTACCACATGCGTCCAGATTGCTTTAATCCATACAAGGATCGTTGTAACTTGATTGAGTACATGCTACGAGGCTTTGTATTATTTGCATCAGGCAATTTAAATCCTTCGGGGATTTTCATGTATATATCATTATCCATGGATCCATATAAATATGCTGTAATAACATCCATGAGACGCATATCCAGTCCTTCTGAGACTGCCAAACTAATTAAGAAACGAAATGTGATTGCGTCCATGACAGGAGAATATGTTTCCTCGTAGTCAATACCAGGTCTCTGCGAGAAACCTTGTGCTACTAATCGCGCTTTATATCTTATGATCTCATTATTCTCATTGCGCTTTCGTACAAATACCCATTTGTACCCAACAGGCTTTACATCTTCAGGTGTTTGGACTACAGGTCCAAAAACTTCTCGTTTTGTTAATGAGTTTAATTCTGCCTGTATAGCTTCTTTCCATTTTGGCCAATCATTTCTATGTCGACATTCTTCCACATTTCGTGGTTCGGGATCTTCATCATTTATTATGATATCAGAGGCCACTTGGAAAGCAAAAATATTGTTAATAACAATATTATTTCGATCCCATTTTTCTCCCGTTTGTACATAACTTACTGAGATCTCACAATTTTCAGGTACCTGTGCCTCTTCAGGGGCTTCTTGTTCAATATGTGCCTCTTCGGGGGCTTCTTGTTCAATTTGTGCCTCTTCGGGGGCTTTCTGCATTATTTGTGCCTCTTTTAGGGCTATAGATTTATCAATTTTAAACTGATCAGTCATTTTGATGGTCTCTTCTAGAGTGCCAAGTTTTTCTTGGGTTCTCCTCTTCCGGGGAGTTACATCCTTTGAGCCGACAGGTCTACCACGCTTCAGGCGTATCTTAGATTCATTTGTTAACTGTCCTACAGGGACATCAATCCGTGCTGGAGTATTTGCAGCCGGGATATGTGACTTTGTCACTTTCTTGGTATCAATGAATGCATCTGGTAATTGATTTGCAAGATTTTGCAAATGAATGATCCTTTGAACTTCTAGTTCACATTGATTTGTACGAGGATCAAGATGGGTCATAGTAGATGCCTTCCAACTAATTTCTCGTCGTTCTTCAAGAATCGACTTTTCTCTCCCTAATGATGGGAAAACACTCTCATTAAAATGACAATCCGCAAAGCGGGCTGTAAAAACATTGCCTGTCAAAGGTTCAAGATATCTTATGATAGATGGAGAATCAAAACCTACATAAACCCCAAGTCTTCGTTGGGGACCCATTTTAGTGCGTTGTGTAGGTGCAATTGGTACATATACTGCACAACCAAAGATTCGTAAGTGAGAGATATTTGGTTGTTTTCCAAGCACAAGTTGTGAAGGGGAGTATTCATGGTAAGTTGTAGGTCGAATACGGACTAAAGCTGCAGCATGCATAATAGCATGTCCCCAGACGGAAGTAGGTAATTTGGTTTTCATTAGTAATGGTCGAGCTATTAATTGGAGACGTTTGATGAAGGATTCTGCTAAACCATTCTGGGTATGAGTATGAGCAACAGGATGCTCAATATTTATCCCTACTGACATGCAATAGTCAATGAATGTTTGAGAAGTAAATTCGCCAGCATTATCAAGACGTATTGTCTTAATTGGATAATCTGGAAATTGTGCTCGTAATCTGATTATTTGTGCAAGGAGTCTAGCAAAGGCTACGTTACGTGTAGAAAGGAGACAAACATGTGACCACCTAGTAGAAGCATCTATTAAGATCATAAAATAACGGAATGGTCCACATGGTGGATGGATAGGCCCACATATGTCCCCATGTATTCTTTCTAAAAAGATTGGTGACTCAGATATGACTTTAGTAAAAGATGGTCTGATTATCAATTTACCTTGTGAGCAGGCAGCACATGAATATTCATTGGGCGAAATAATCTTCTGGTTCTTTAGTGGATGCCCATGTGAGTGTTCGATTATTCGACGCATCATTGAAGACCCTGGGTGACCTAGCCTGTCATGCCAAAGGACAAAAACTTTTGGGTCGTTGAACTTCTGGTTCACGACAACATATGATTCAATAGGCTTTATAGTTGTATGATACAACCCAGAGGAGAAAGCCGGGAGTTTTTCCATTATAAGCTTCTGGCCAGATATGATGGAAGTAATATAAAGATATTCTACATTATCTTCATTCATAGTTTCAATATGATATCCATTTCTGCGGATATCTTTAAAACTGAGCAAATTTCTTCTGGATTTGCTAGAATATAACGCATCATTTATATGGAATCTAGTTCCATTTGGCAACATTATGTTTGCTCTTCCAGAGCCTTCAACTAAGTTTGTAGTACCAGATATGGTACTTACATTAGCTTTTATTAATGTCAATTCGAGGAAATATCTTTTATCTCGAAGAATTGTGTGCGTGGTCGCACAGTCCGCGAGACATACATCATCCTCATTCATCTTGAGACCAAATAACACATGGATTTCAGATATAACAAAAAAAACAGGGCATAATGTAAATAACAAAGTAAATCAGATGTAAATATAAGACATAATAATATATTATTTTATATATAAAGTAACATCAATCAATGTTAATTTTTTCATCATTTATCAAATGGTCTGTTTTTTCATTGGGACCTCCAAAGAAATCAATGTCATAGTAGGTTAGGTCCAATCCATCACCATCGGTAAAGTTCATCTCTATCTCTTTTCCTTTAGCTTTTATTGATGCTTGATAGAGGTCGACCAAATGTTTGGGCGTACGACAGGTACGCGACCAATGCCCCTTCATACCACATCTATAACAATTATTCTCATGGTTCTTAGGAGGTTTATCTTGTATACGCTTCCCATTTTCTTGTATTGTCTCAGTATTGTTCCACTTCTGGTGGTGCAATGAGGCTTTCATTTTCTGAGAATTATTACTATAAGAACCATGGTATCGGGGATTTCTTCCACGACCACGACCACGTCCTCGTCCTCGTCCACGTCCACGAGTTTGGGACGATATTGCATTCACTTCAGGGAATGGTTCAGATCCAGTTGGACGAGACTGGTGATTTCTCATCAAAAGCTCATTATTTTGTTCAGCAACAAGAAGACATGATATTAATTCAGAATATTTTGTAAATCTACGCTCTCGATATTGCTGCTGCAGGAGCACATTCGAGGCATGAAACGTAGTAAAAGTTTTCTCTAACATGTCTTCCTCTGTGATTTTTTCTCCACACAGCTTTAATTGAGAGCTGATTTTGAAAAGTGCAGAGTTGTATTCACTAACAGTTTTAAAATCTTGCAACCTTAGGTGCATCCAATCATATCGAGCTTTTGGGAGAATCACAGTTTTCTGGTGGTCATATCTTTCTTTCAAATTACTTCATAGAGTAAATGGGTCCTTTACCGTAAGATACTCATTTTTTAAACCTTCATGGAGGTGATGGCGAAGGAAAATCAATGCTTTTGCGCGATCCTGCAGGGATGCTTGATTTCCTTGTTTGATCGTAGCTCCAAGGTTCATTGCATCAAGATGTAATTCAGCATCAAGGATCCAAGATAGATAGTTCTTTCCCGAAATGTCAAGTGCCACAAATTCGAGTTTTGTGATATTCGACATTGTCAAATAACTTCATATATATGACAAAACAATATTATTAAAATCAGTTATAATAACTTGATAGCATTGGTATAACTTTGATTATAAACAAAATCAAATAATTTGTTTATAACTTTTAACAATATGTAACAAAACAAATCAACAATAATATAAATATGTAAAATTTTATTCTATATAAATAACTTCAAGTTTAAGATACGAGAATTACCTTCAGAGCAATTCGTGCTGATAACGTGTTGTAAAACAAAGACTAATATAATGCAAATCAAAGTAGTTGAGATAAATATATCTTACTTTGATATATAATATAGAAGAAGGAATCAAGGAAGAGAATTGAGAAAGTGAAAGAAAGAGAGAGAGAGAATGAGAGGAAGAGCTTTCTTTCTTTTTCTCGGGATGATTTTACATGGAGGGGTAAGAAGCCTTTTATAGGCTTCATAATATGAACTCCATTTACTCATCTTTAAGATGAGTAATGGGAGTTCATAATGGCCATCAATGTGGTCATTCATTCTTTTCATTTACAACATTACATAAAATTTTACCTTTTTTTCACAATTATTTAACTTAAAATCAAACAAAATTTTATTAATTTTATTTCTTTTAAAATAATTTTCACTTTTCTTAATCAAACATATTTTCAAGAAAGGAAAAATAGAAAATTAAAACTAAAATAAAGATATAAAATTAAAACTAAAAAACTTTTTCAAATCAAACACAACCTAATTATTAAAATTAATTTTCAAACATTAAAATATTGATATTTTACCTTTCTAAAATTATCACAACAAATTTCAATTTCTCTATTAATATAATAAAATATTATTAGATAATATCTTTGATGTATGTAAATATTATTTATTGGTTAATAACATATTATGAATTATTAGTATAGTATGTAATTTTATATATTATTTTAATTAATTTAAATCATTTATAAAATGTTTAATAACATATTGTGAATTATTAGGCGCAATGACTGTTCTGGATCAACAGAAGTTGTATCAGAAAGGGGAAGTGATGAGATCTTAATCTGTCAGAAGGCATATCCCATGAAATTAATCCATACATACTAAAATCTGCCATCAGATCTTAAATCCAAATTGCAAAAAATTTCTCCTCTCTTAGCAGCCATGCATTTTCATCATCTTTCCTCCGTTTTCTCGTCAACCAAACTGAAACTCGTAAAAAAATGGAAAGGAAAATTTACCTAGTTTCGCCGCCTGGACCTGGCTGCCCATTCTCTATTCTTGATCATCCGCCGCTGCTTTTTGCTGCGTAGCCTTATCCACCGGGTCCTCCACCACTGTCCTCTTTCCTCTTTCAGCACCAATAACTCTTCCATCAATGCCATTCCCAAAGGCCACCGTTGCGCCATCAACACTATTGCGCTTGCATCTGCGGCGCCTGAAACTGTCCGTTCATCATCACATCCACACTGTAACTCCCTGCTCCGCCCGTCACCGGAATCCTCACATCTTCCTTTCTCACTAACCCAGCCTTGGTCAGAAACTCCTCAAGAGTCATACACTCCAGATCCTCCCCTGCACCTCCCCGCCTCTGATCACTCCACGCCACGCTCTCCTTAAACAACTCATCTACAGTCTTGTTCCCCATGCTTTTCAGCAGCGAGAAGCTCCCCTATCGCGACAGCGACCCTCCCTCTCCGCCCCCGCCAACCCGTCTCTGCTGTTCCCCGCCGCCGTCGAGAAACTCTCCAGGGGGAGGTTGTCACCGTGGATGCTCTTAAGTAGGTCGTCCATACTAATGGACCCAAAATTCTTGCTCTGATGGCTCTGGATCCGCGATCGTTAGTGAACATATATAGATGACTGGCGCGACAGTTCCGAATTCGTCGACGTTGATGCCATCACTTCAGACGACGCCATAGCTGAATCCGTGGATTTCTAGGGCTTCCAAGATTTCAGTCTCTCCCTCTCACTTCAATTTCTAGGGTTGGAAAACTACGTGCAAAATTTTGAGCTACACTTCTCACCGTCATCATCACGGTCAGTTTGAATCTGTCTACTCCTCCCTGCCACGGTTTCCAGTGAGAGAAACCGTGCTTTAGAGAGAGAAAATCCGAAAATGCCGAATACGGGGTGACCGACCGGTCCGACCATCTTCAACACCACCTCCCTTTTGGGCCTTTTTGGCAAAATGGGCCTAGCCTCCCTCGCGGCCCAACATCCAAAATGGGTCACCATTCAACATTAATATATTTGTATGGTTTCATCATTAGTTTGAATGGTTTCAAAGTTTATGAACCATGGATGTCAGTTTTTGAAAGATTAAAAATATGTTTGGCTCTTGGAAAATATGATGTGGAAATTTTTTTTAAAAATGATTTTATTTTAAATTCAGGAAAAGAAAGTGCAAAGAAAAAAGTATTATTACCATGTTGAGTTCTTATCAAGTATTAAGAAAAGAAAAAATATTTAAGTAACATAATTTTGTCATATTTCATTTATAATTAAAAATTTGGAAGAAAATTAAAAATAATTAAAATTAGTTAGAAATTTATAACGTTTTTAAAAATTATTTAATCTTTGAGCCAAAGAAAATTAAGTTAATGGATTTAAAGAAACATGTAAAAATAGGGAAAATACTAGAAAATTTTTCTTCATAATTTCTTTAGATAAAGATAAAGTTAAGATTTGAAATGTTGTGATTTATTGGCGAAATAATTTTAACCACCGGGGCAAATCTACCCTCAATTATATAAATGCACAAAAATTTATATATCAAAGACCATTATAAAGCCAAAATATTAAAAGAATATTTTAATAAATTTATTAATTCTCATTCTTTTATTTAAAAATTTCATTTAATTGATTGTCAAAAATATAAAAATTATCATTATAATTTTCTTAATAAGTCTTTTTTTCTATGTCATTTATATGATAACCAAATATACAAATATAAATAAAAAATATCATATATCATAAATAGATTATAATTTTAAATATTAAATATATTTTCAAGTTGAACGTATTATTATCAAATGTCATAATATCATATGTGTGTGTATATATATCATTTCCTAGATTTTGTTTCAATCAAAATATTCATCTATATCTCCCAATATATCTGTAAAATTGAGTTATTGATATATATGTCAAAATCAATATTTTCATCATTAGATAAGGTTACCACTTGAGCAAGTTAAACTCACACTAAATCTACGTATCAAAATGTATATTAGATATATTTGATTCTACAACGGGTCATGCCTAAGGATGTGGAATGTTGTTATATGGTAAATGTTTGACTCCTTATTTAATTTGTTTGAAGAAAGTAGTATGAGAGGCATCCTATCCAAGTCTTTTATATAAAGGTTCATAAATGATTCTTAAATCTTTAAAGTAATTAGATATATAATTTAAATATCATAAAAAACCTTTTTTTGAATTTATTTTGAATAGTTTAAATTTCATGGCCCAAAAATCTAAATTTTTGTTTCAAATAGTTTCATTTTTAAAGCAAAGCATGTCATTCCATTATCTTTTATTAAATTGAAAAACTTTTTTAAATGCACAAAATGTTTTTTCAATGACATAGAAAAAACCAGAAACATTATCAATGTAAACAATAATAAATTTGAAATGAGAATTAAAAATATTGTTTATTATATATTTTTAAATTCAAAAGAAGTATATTTTAGTCCAAATGTATAACATTTCATTTACAATGATCAAATAAAACTATAAAAACAATTTTGTATCTATCTTGTTCTTTAATTTGAATTAGCCAAAATCCTGATTTCATATAAAATGAATTAATAATTGCAATATGAAGTTTTTTTAGTAAATCTTGTTTGTTAAGAATTGGATATCTAACCCATTGTAGTACTTTGTTTAAGGGTTTGTAGTTAATGACTAGCCTAAGTGCACCTCTTTCTAATTCTACAACATTTTGTACATAAAACGCAATACAACTCCAAAGAGACTTTGAAGGTCGAATTAATTTCTTTTTCAATGAGGAATCTAGTTCTTGTTTGCAATATTCTACGATTTTTTTCATTCATATGTATGGGTCTAGCTTTGGTAGGTATTTTAGATTCAGCAGAGTTTTTAACATGGTAGACTAAGTTCATGTTTCTTTCTTTTCCAAAAAGCATAGGGAAGATCAAAACAATTTTCTTTTTGAAATATTTTGAATTTCTTTTATTCTCTATTGAACATTTTCATCCAAAACTAGTTATTCTGTAATGGCCCGCTCCCAACCGTGTAGATATTATCCACTTTGGACCCATAGGGCCCCTCCGTATAGATATTGTCCGCTTTTGATTCATAGCGGTCCTCATGACTTTAAAACACGTCTACTTGGTTAAGATGAGCCTCTACATATATAGCGCCATAAACTTTTTCCCCTATTCGATGTGGATGTCCTATGGGATTGCGGGGTCAAAATAGAGAAACACCCCTTTATGGGGCCAAACAAACCCAACACCGGCTCTGATACCATTTGTAATGGCCCGCTCCCAACCTTGTAAATATTGTCCGCTTTGGACCCATAGGGGCCCTCACAGCTTTAAAACACGTCTACTTGGTTAAGATGAGCCTCTACATGTATAGCGCTATGAACTTTTTCTCCTATCCGATGTGGATGTCCCATGGGATTGCGGGGCCAAAATAAACAAACACCCCTTACGGGGCCAAACAAACCCAACACCGGCTCTGATACCATTTATAATGGCCCGCTCCCAACCTTATAAATATTGTCCGCTTTGGACCCATAGGGGCCCTCACAGCTTTAAAACACGTCTACTTGGTTAAGAGGAGTCTTTACATATATAGCGCTAGAAACTTTTTCTCCTATCCAATGTGGGACATTACAAACACCCCCTCCCCCCATACAGACACAACGTCCTCATTCTGTCTCATGGGATTGCGGGACCAAACAAACAAATACCCCTTACGGGGCCAAACAAATCTTCTTATATTTAATTTCTTTTTACAAAAAGTTTATATGAGTTTGTTTTTTTTTCTTTTTTTAAATCTACATTTTTATTTATTGAGTCTCTTTGAACCCGATTTACTTGTTTTTGAGACAGTGGATATAAAAAAGGAAAAAAAATTGAATTTCCTAATATGATAATTTTAGCTCCTTCTTGACTTGAAAAAGATAGAGTACTATAATAAAAAGGCTTTCTTTATTACTTATACTTCATTCTGTTAATCTTGAATGGTTATAGGCTTGTGAATAGTTTTAAATCTATTAAATATTTCATCCATAGTGTGTATTGATTAGATTTAAAATCTTGAAGTTGGATACAGCCATACAAGTAAGGATTCGTTAAAAGGCTGAGATGATGTGAAGTGTGAAAGCAGTGGAAGAAAAGCTTCAAGGTAAGAAAGTAATAAGAATATGGAGAGAGAGGGGGAAAGGGAGAGGGAGAGGGAGGACATGAAAGGTGAGGAAAGCAGAATCACGGATCCTCAAAATAAGAAAAACAAAACAGCCTCTCATCTACAATCTGCTCATTCACGGACCAACCTCTGCTCATCCCTGGACCCATCTCCCCATTTCACATGCTTCCTTGCTGTTCCTTCTCTTTCTCCTTCCCCTCTTTTTTGATATGTGGGTTGTGTTGATATGAGCAATGGTCGACATCCCTTTTCTTTTTTGTCTCTCTTTTTTCTTTTTCTCTCCCACTTCTAATTCACTTCACCACTTTACAGGTTACCCCTCCTGGAATTTCCAATCAATCATCAATAATTATGGACTAACTTGGTAAAGGTATTAGCCTCTACCATTAATTCATTCTCGTGAATGGGATTTGTAGGCAGCGTGCATGGTGGAACCCTCAAGCAGAAATAATGCAAAGTGGTTAACATGAACCCACTCCATCAACACGTGATCTTAGAGAATTGTAACCTCTTTTCCTAACCCAATTAACAGAGTTCATATTTTTAATATTTTTAAATATGTTTTAGTAAAAATTATATTTATTTTTTATTTTTAATCATTTTACATGTTTGTATAATTAATTTTTAAAAATAATTATAAAAAATAAGTGAAAACAAATTAAAACAATTAGACAATGTTTTGTGAAAATATATTGTTTTTCATTTTTAATAGTATAAAATAAAAAATAGTTTTCAAAAAAAACATTTGATCTTTTAAGTTTATCAAATGTTAGTCATTTTACTTTCGAATCCTTTATTTTATCTATAACATCAAAAAAAACATTTGTTTTTTTACTTTTGAAGACATCATATTGTTTTGTATGAATAAACACGTGCGTCTTCACATTTATTCTGATTATGAGACTCTTTAAGATTATAACCTTCACTTAATGTTTCTTGAGTTATTAAATATCTAATTATCTTCTTTTGATTTAAATTATTTGTTTTTATCTTTTTCTTTACAGTTGTTATTGATCATTAAACTAATCATTTGTTCTTTAATTTTGTTACTTATTTCTAGAGCATTTATTTTATTTTTTTAATTGATAATTTCTTGCATAATCTCCCACTTTTCCACATTTGTAGCACATTATTAATTTCTTCTTTGGGTTTGGTTGGCTCGAGGCTTTTGATTTTTTATTATTTAAAAAAAAAAATTGAAAATTTTGGTTTGTTTTTAATTTCTATTAATTTTTTTTTTGTAACTTTATTTTTCTTTTTTGAAGAGGCTATTATAGTATAATATTTATAGTATAAACAATTTTTTTCTAATTCTTTCTAACCATCTTGTTATTCCCTTTTTATTTGATTTTTAAGTTTAAGGTTTATATATAAGACTATCCTCATTGTTAATTCTCCATAGGTTAATGACTCATCAAGAATTCTTCCGATCTATATGTTTCTAATTCTTTATCTAATATTTTCTGCAAATAATATTGATAACCCTAATATAATTTTTTTTCTTTCCAATAATGGCTTTCACAATCAAATCTTGTCATGACTTTGACTAACAACTATTTATCTAAATTTATTTTTCATTAATTTAACGTTCAATTAATATTATTTTGAATTTTGAATTTTGAATTTTTTTTAAAATTTAATTAAATTACAACTCTATAAGACATGTTTATTGTAATTTATTTTTCATTAATTCAACATTCAATTATTAGTATTTTTTTTTCTATTTTGATTTTTTAAAATTTAATTAAATAACAACTATATAAGACATACAAATTCGTAACCTATGAATTTATATATATATTCTTTTTTTTTTTTGCTTGTTCTCATACCAAATTACTAGAAACTTTATTTATACAAATATATAAATATCAAATATAAGTTTTTTTTTTCATATGTTTACACATACACAAAACAACTATACTAAATATATAAATATTTTCATACTTTTATTAACATCCACAAAAAGATGTAAATATATTCATAATAGGTAAACTTCTATAGTCTAGTACAATTAAGACAAATACCTTATACATTTAGTACAAATGTCTTATATATACGTGAAAATATAAATAAAAAAAATTATATTTGAAATACGCATAAACAATATTTTTAATGATATAAAAAATAAACAAAAAAAAAAAGAAGAAAAACACTTAAATATATTCACATACTCATAATTGCACAAGCCTTATATATGTAGTACAAATGTATTGTACATTTGCTACAAGTTCCTTGTATTAATGCAAAAATTAAAAAATAAATAAATAAATAAAATTATATTTGGCATTAATTCATGGGAAACAATATTTTTAATGGTTATATATATATATATATATATATATATATATATATATATATATATATATATTAAAAAAATAAACCTATGAGAATCAACAAAAATATTCAAATAGAAATGTGCTAATGATAAAAGGGTATTTTTGTCCAAAAAAATTCACGGACTTCATAGTAATAATGCAAACTTTAACCACCTCATCTTCCCCGAGTGTGATTGTCCTCATTTTCGGCTTTCGAGCTCCCAATAATTCAGTGCAGATATTTACATGGGTATGAGATACAGCTAATCCTATAAAATATCTTAATCATATGGATGGCAAGGAAGTCAACAAACTCTCTAGTTGCTGATTTTTTTGGAAGAAGATTTTTATATATGGATCAGAAATATCTCAACCATCATAATTGTAATCCCCAAATATCATCATTTATGATATGACACTGTACAAACTGCGGCTTAAATTCATTTCTTCCGCAGTATAGCCGAGCAACATTTTGGATTTTGTATTGGGAAAGAGATGGAGAAGCAAGCGGCAAGGCGTAGAATCAACTTGATTGCAGGTCACTTTGTTCCCACTGATGACTTATCAGCCAGCCATGTCTTCCCTATGGTATTACTTCTTCTTCCTTTGCTTGTTTTTAAACTAGTAGTGTTGGGTTCAGTGGGTTGGAGGACTCAAAAGTTCAATTTCTTTTCCTTTTCCTGAATTTTCTCGACATCCAAACAGCTCATATCTTCTTTTTGGTCATATGGGGTTTTCAAATAGATAAGCCAAATTGCTATTTTCAAATCGAGGAATTCATAATCTTCCCTATTTTGCCTAGAAATTTGCCAAACAGATTAAAAATTTTTATGCTGCTATATGTATTAATTGAGAGCCTATATAATTTCAGAACATGATTAGATGAAGGTGAAGCCATTGATCATTTGTCTTTCTTCTCTCAGAATTGCAGCAGCAGCTTAAACTCTGCGATCCGAAGGTGTGACAATAGAACGTACTTTGCACGCCAAGGATCGAGCTCTCAAGGTTGTTTCATGAGGCAGGTTTCAACTGAACAGGTACTCAATAGATTTGTTCTCTGCACTCCTTCATGTTGCTCTGTCAATTTTCCGGAGACTGATTCCATGCTGCTTGTTCATTCTGTGTTCTGAAAAATTCTATCAGGGTAGCCCCCCTCAGCCTGGCATGCCTCTTAAATGCTCAGCTTATTCAAATGAGTCTTCCAATACTTCCCAAACACCCTTGTTTTCTAAACCTGCTAGGGTGGAACCCAACCTCTCATATGTGGGATCCATCCAACCTCTGCCACAAGACTTCAATCTAGCAACTGAGCCTGCCAAGTTTGCTCGGCCTAGTCAACGAGTAAGCGGATCAAAGCAGTTCCGATCCAAGAAGAAAATACGTGCTTCTGAAGGTAATGGTAAGTAGCTTCTTGAGGCAGGTCTGAACCCTCCTTTAAGGAAGCTACAACTAGTTTTTCTTTTTCTTTTTGTAGTTGTAGTGTTTGATATGATGAGTACTAGATTAATGGATTGAACTTAACTGGGCTGTTCTGAGTAGGAATTGAGTGGTCTCCAAGGATGGATGTTGCAGAATCAGGATGCAACTATGTTGTGACAGTTGAGCTTCCCGGAGTCGGTACCAATGATATCAGAGTCGAGATTAACAGCCAAAAGTAAGATTTACTATGAAGATTCGCATCAGTAGATTCAAATCTTTGAATTGAGGTCGAATGCTGCAATCAGCATATACACAAATACACAATGCACTTGGCCTAATTGCCTGTTTTGCACATCAATCATATTGGATTAGGTTCAATTTCTTCACCTAGCCATACCATATGATCATGATCTTGAAATCTTTGAATCTTTGAATCTAACATATAGTATGTGACAGCCTAATTGTGATGGGTAAACGCTCGACCCAGTGGTGGAAAGTGGCAAGTTGCTCAAACGACTCCATCCCAGCATACCACAAGAGGGAGATTTTACAAGGGCCATACCAGGTGGTGTGGACATTGCCCTTCAATGCCAACAAAGACAGGGTCTCAGCTCAGTTTGTGTAAGTCATCCCTTCACATTCTCTTATTTCTTCTTCATATCATCTATACGACCAAAAGTATAAAGTTTGACATGTACAATTACTGATGGTGATGGGTGGTGTTGGTGTGCAGGGATGGATTTCTGCAAATTACAATTCCTAAACTTTGAGAATGGGTGTGGGTGAATACATGGGCATACACACTATATCTATATAAATGAACTGTTTTCTCATCAGCATCATGTATTACTTGTTATATATGTGAGTATGGGGGACCCAAAATTATTGTCATACTAGTAATGGAAAAATAAGTGGTAAAGTACTATGAGCCTTTCATTAATCTTACATTAATAAGTTTAGAATTTTTGGTTTTGGATCTGCAATTCTGTTAGTTTAGTTTATCATAAAAAATCTGCAATTCTTGAGATTCTTAGTGGATGAAATCTTAACATTTTTCAAAAAATTATTTATTAAAAAAAATAAAAAGAATTATCTCTAGAATTCTTGAGAATTCTGGCTCAAGAGCTCTTAAGAACTCATGAAGAATTTTAAAACCAATTTAAGAAACATTTTGGCTCAATTAAAAACCTAATGTCCCCTTTATGTCATAATTTATCCTAATTAACCTTTCTCGTATCTCTCTGCATTGAATCTTCAAAGGAAAGTAATACACAATCCACTAAAAAAAGTCATAAATCAAGATGAATGTTACAAAATTGTTAACTTAAACTAAGCAACCTAATGTACTAACCCTTTAAGAAATTTTGTGATATAAACCCCCCAATACTCTTCAACATTTGACTATTCTCATTCTTTGAGTTCGTGAGAGAGAGTGTTAAGGTAGTCCACTGGGTGCACATATGGTATTGCATTGCGAACATGAAGATTAATATAATAACCAAAAAGTAAAACTTAAGGATAGTATCCATCAAGCACATCTGTTTAATTTGTGTTCTACGATCTTTAACTCTGTGCTTTTTACATCTACATAGTCTCTAATAGATTTTGTTTATGAAATGCCTTTGGGTGAATAGGTAGTTTTTTCTCCCTAAATTTTTATTTTTAAATTTAAAGATAGAATGTTGGGAAATATTTATGTAGAGTCTAATTGTCAATTAATTGATGTTGATGACAGAACAAGTAAAAAGAAGGAATAATGAAATGACTCATTAAAGAGTACATGTATTTTAAATTATTTTTAAATAGATAAATATAATATTAATTTAAAAAACTCGAGGGAGGTTATTTTTTTCTATATATTTTTATATTAGTGAATCAAAACTCACTTTTGCCAGAGAAACTTACGAGGATAATGTATTTTATTTTATTTTATTTTATTTATGTTCAAGGTTGTAGGCAAGAGATTTTAAATTTGAATGAAATTTAGGATATTATCGTTTAATTTTAATGCTATAAAAAAATAAAGATAAAATAAAAAAATAAAAAAGTTTTAAAGTGTTAGTCCCAATTTCCAATGTTTTCAGAACTGGATCGATCATCGAACCGAAAAAGTTACCAGTTCATGGTTCGTTGATTGGACCCGTGGTTGAACCATGGTTGAACCGGTGACGTCATAAATATATAATTTATATATTATTAAAATTAAAAATAATTATAAAAAATTAAAAATATATATGAATAAATTAAAAATCAATAATACTATTTCATATATTTGATATTATTAAATTAAATCATATTAATATTTTAAATTTCATTAAATGAAATATGTATAATATTTAAATGTGAATATATTAAAAATGGAAATTTAAACTAATTTTTAATTTTTAAAAATATTATATTATTTTTATTTAATATTATAAAAACATGTTAAAATCTAATATATATTATTTTGTTTCGCATTTTAGATAACAAAATGCATGAGTGGTGTCCTAGGCCGATAGTGGAACCTAAGATCCAAAGTTCAAGCCCTCTTGGTCGAGACTTGTTATATTTTTTTCATTGACAATTAGTTAGAAATCCCACATCGGATTTTGAGAGGAAACATGCAAAGGATGCCTATAAAAGCCATCCTCACTTAAGTAAAAGTTCAAGACCTCTTGGTGGAGGCTTGTTAAATTTTTTTCATTGATAATTAGTTAGGAATCCCACATCGGATTCTAAGATTCTAAGAGGAAACATGCAAAGGATGCCTATAAAAGCCATCATCACTTAAGTCAAAGGCATCACCTGGGCTCAAGCCTTAGCCCATAAAATTGTAGGGGTGGTGTTGGCTTTGTCATAATAAGACAAGGCCCAGCATGGGCTTTTAACCCAAAACATTCAAACCTAATGGAACCTTTTAACTGTTCGATTCGTTTAGAACCGTCTGGTTTCACCGGGTCATCGATTCGACCGCTGGTTTAGGCGGTTCAATACCGGTTCATTATTTAAACGGTTTAATAGAGCAAATCGGATCGGAAATGCGATCAGTCGACGGTTGAATTGGTTGGACGTTTGGTCCGATTTTTAAAACATTGCCAATTTCATCAAAGTTTGATTTGTTCACTAAGGAATATTTCCTAGCATTTCGTAGTAACCATTACATCTCTATAGGTGGTGTTTGTTTTTTTACTTAATTCTAAATAGAACCTTAATGTTTAATAATGTTAAATATTAGGTTGTTTGTTTTTGTAATATTTTATTTCTATTAAGTATTCAAAAGTAAAGAAAAACTAATATGTTATTTTTTTTATTTAGAAAAAACTATATATTTTTATTTAGTAAAAAGTTTATAATAAATTATGAAAAAGTAGAAAAACAAACAACCTAAATTCTGAAAACAAATTGCTTTCAGCAAAATGTCAAAGAAAAAAACCCAACACCACCCAAGAAACTTTCTTAACAACACTAAAACATTCACCTAAAGGGAAATTAAATAAAAATATAAAAAGTAATCAAACTTTATTTGATGATCATGAGAAAGTAGGAAATTATTCAAAAATAAAAAAAATTTTAAAATTTAAAATATAGGGAAAAGGGAAATAGAAACTTTTTTTTTTAATTCTTTCACTAACCAAAAAAAAAAAAAAAAAAAAATCTATCCAAAACCTTTCTAAAAAAACCCAACCAACCATTGTAAAATAAGTTACAAAACTTTAAACAAATAAAAAAAAAAAATCAATTAGCCCTGTTTTATTGGATGACGATTATGTAGTTTTGTGTTTTATTTAGTCATTTATTATTTAAACGTTTGATATATATTAGCTTTTCTTTTTTTTTTTTCATAAAATTTGAAATTCTAATACTAAAATGGTATTTGTTTTTTTTTTTAAAAAAAACTTTTGTTAAAAGCAAGTTATATTTACCTTTATTGTTTTTTTTCCATTTTTCTTACTTATTACTTGTTTTTAATCATGGAATAAAAAAAGTGAAAATATTTGGCTTTTTTTAAATACTAAAATTAACATATTGATTTTTAAAATTTTTTAATATTCATTAAAAATAAAATATTAAAAAACAAATAACTTAACACTTAATATTATTAAGTATTATTTAATTTTAAGTTCTAATATAAAATTAAGACAAAAATAAATAGATACCCTTATGGTTAGACAATAGAAGCGTAATCATAGAATCTACTCGTTTTTTGTTTTTTGTTTTTTGTTTTTGTTTTTGTTTTTGTTTTTATAAACATTGAAGGTATGTTTAGGTATAGAGGTGAATTGAGAATTTTCTTACAACAAAAGCATTAATAAAAGAAATTTACAATTTTTATGTTAAAATTTTAGTAATGGATGAAAAAGTTAAAATTCTTATATTATTTTTTTGAGATTTAATCCTATGAATTGATTTACTCACAAAAGAATTATAATTATTAAATTTTTTAATTTTAAAAAAATATTTATAAGATATTTACAATATGGGATGGTAGTGATTTAATCATCAAGAAGCCGTTTTCTGAAGTTGCCCTCCAGACGAGAGAATCCCTAAAAAAAAGCCCTATCTGCCTCTGCCACTCTCAATCCTCGCAGGTACTAATCTAATCATGTTATTTTTTATTTTGCAACCCCCGTTTGATTCCCAAGAAAATCCATCCCCCATTTGATTTCCGGGAAAATTCATCCTCGTTTGATTTCCGAGGAAATCCATGCAAAACCCTCAAAAGGAGAATAAATAAAATTGCTGTTTTCTTTTTGCTCCCTGTGTTTTCTGGATCTGTTCTAGGGGTCTCTTTGCTTTCATGCTATTGGATTTAAATTTCACGAACCCTAAATCCACGATTTTCGAGCCAGGGCTGAAAAACACAACCTTTGCCTGCAAATCATGATCAGATTACCAAATAGCAACTTCTGTTCTTTTGTTTTTTTTTTAAATTGGACAGATTTTGTATTTGGATCTCAACATGTCCGGAGAAGAAGAGGAAAACGCCGCGGAGCTCAAAATTGGGGATGGTAAGGGTTTTTTTGTCGATGTATGTTGTTTTGGTTATTATTATCATGAAATTTTACAAATTTTAAATAATATTTTATTGCAATGATTTTGTGTACCATTACATGCTATTTATGTATTTATTTATTTGGTGAATTTTATTTTATTTTTTTTTTGCAGAATTTTTGAAGGCCAAATGTTTGATGAATTGTGAAGTAGCTGTTATTCTTGAACATAAGTATGAACAGCTTCAGCAGATGTCTGATGATCCATTAAATCAAGTTTCTCAGTGAGTATTTAACCCGTTTATATATTTTAGACCAACGTTAAAAGGGCTTATGTGCATGTTTCTCTGAACTCCATTGTTTGTTCATTTTTCCCCACCAACAATTGCAATATGTCTGAGATGGGATCGAATGAGTCTAGGAGGTCTAGACTAAAGCTTCCTTTATCATTATGACTATAGATTCGACATTATGCAATAAGAGGTCCAAAAGCAATGAAATGGTACAAATTAACAAGTTGAAATGTAACATATATATGAATAAATTGGTCTCAAAGAAAAAGGCCCAGGAACTGTCAATCTCTTTTGGTATGTACTTAGAGGAGCATTCCACACCATGGCTAGTTGATACACAAGATCCCTGCCCCAGGCCTAAAACTTGGCTTTTCTAATCACAGGAAGTTCCCTGCTTGGTGAATGGATATATGTCATACCATTGCCTCAGTGACACACACCAGTCATCAATTTTTTGGTAGGACCCTTCATGACTCACACAAGCTTCGCATTAACTTTGTGCCTTTGTGGCTTAAATTTGTTAATTAACTTTAACTTGTCTGCCTTTCTCGTTAAGGGATTGACAAAAGTTTCTGAAACTTCTTGGGCAAAACTCTACTAGAAAGTCAAATCCTTCTTTCTGTTGTTTCAGATGAACATATATGCTTCATTTTCTGAAAATTTTCCTTATACAATGTTTTGTACATAATTTATTTTTGAACATCTATATTTTCTCAATTTTTATTTTTAAAAAAATTAAATCATATTATTCTTGGGTTAGTAGATGTTAAATGGGTCTTCCCAGAAACTGTAAAGGAGGTCTTAACTACCTGGAGGGGCCCATTTGTAGGGAAGAAAAGGAAAAATGTTTGGAAATCCATACCGTTGTGTATCTTTTGGACGGTTTGGAAGGAGAGGAATAGACTAGTTTTTAGGGGGGAGTGTTGAATATCCAAAAATTAAAGAATTTTTTTGTTTGTAACTTATGGAGCTGGGCCAAAGTGTATTTAGGCGAGGAGTCTCTCTTCCTTATAGGCTTTTTGGAGTGGGTAGCATCCACTTAAGGGGAGGTAGTCATTTTTTTTGGTCTTGTAGCTCCTTTTTGAGGCTTTAGCCGCCTTGTATACTCCCTGTATATGCTCTGTGGCTTTTAGCCTTTTTCTAATGCATATCTTGTTTTCTTATCAAAAAAAAAAAAAAATATTAAATCATGTTTGCACTAATTTAAACATGGTTTCTTCTTAATATGTTGATGGTGTGTTGAGTAAATGATGGCTGTTGCAGTTGCCTCATTTTTCATTTATTCCAATGTTGCCTTCAAATTTGACAATATTTTATCCATGACTTCCTTCATATGAAATTTCTGTAGCCCTTTGTTAGCTCTATCTGCTCTTTATCCCGCTCTTACGTTCTTCTGGAACTTGGATGAATGAGTTGAACTGTCAAGTATCTAAAAAGCTGCTTCAACTCTATTAGGACATCTGTTCTTTCTTTGAGGTCTTCACTTAAAAAAAACATTAATTAGGTACTACAATTTCAGGGAATTAATATTATACATTCCTTAGACACTCAATTGATATCTGCAATGAGTGACACTACCTAAGAACTTAATCTTCTATGTCTATGCTTTTTTTTTTTACCAAGTAACAGACCATATATTCCGGGAAGTACTCAGCTCCATTTGATTTCTGTGATTATATTTGTTAATTTTTTTCATTTAGCAATAATGTCTGGATTTAGCAATTTTGAAAGGTTAGGATCTCGTTTTCACGTTTTAACCTTTAGTTCCCTTTTTCCAACAGTCTTTATGGTATTAACTCCATATTTATGAAAATCTTAGCTAACCGGTTAGCTAGTTAGCATGAGACAGAGGGAGACTGTGTACATTCACAAAGAGTTGTATGGTTTTAAATCTGAGTCTCTCGCTAACCTCTGCTTCTCTTCCCACTTCAGAGTATTTGAAAAGTCCCTACAGTATGTGAAGCGCTTCAGCCGTTATAAGAATCCTGATGCTGTTAGACAAGTTCGAGAAATTCTGAGCCGATACCAGTTGGCTGAATTTGAGCTTTGCGTCCTCGGCAACCTCTGCCCCGAAACTGTGGAAGAAGCTATTGCCATGGTCCCATCCATCAAGGTAAATTTATTTGGACTCAACATGTGGCTTTCCAGCTGTGTGTATTTGATATTTGCTGGTTTAAAAATATGCTAGATAGACATTCATTGAATCTTCCATCATGTTAAACTTTAATGCACCCTAGGTTTGTTTAACTTACATTTTTATAAGTTGCCAATTAGCAAAACCTATTAAAGATTGATATTTGATTAGAGTGCTTATTTTATATCTACTGAAGTCTCTATGTCATGCAGACGAAAGGTCGGGCCCATGATGATGAAGCAATTGAGAAAATGTTGAATGACTTGTCTTTGATCAAGAAATTTGAATAGTAGCCTCTTCATATTTAGAACCTCTTTTTATGTATCATGTACTTGTTGCAGCAGCCTAAGTTTTGAAGAATTTGTTGTTTTATATGTCAAATATTTTATGATGATAAATACCAGTGGGATCTTACTATTGGATATTGCTGGACCACAATTTCAATTTTGCCCACAATATGGGTACTATATGTTAGTCCCAAGTCTGACTGTTAGATATGTTCCTCCAATATCTGGCTTCGACTAATACTCTTCTAGATGATTTCTGGTTTCTTAAAAATTATTTTATTTGGTTAAGACTTTGAATGGAAAATTATAATCCTAGTGGGAAATTTCCTACAAGTTGCTGTATATGAGCATGATATGTATACAAAATATTATCATAAATTACAATCTCTTTTTCAGAAAATGTAAGAAGCATACCAAACATATCTTTATGTTAATTTATACTGATATGGATGACTAAAACATTATTCATCTTAATAAATCAATGAGTCATCTTAAATTACATTTTGATACTTTTTTTTTTTATTTTCTAAGTGGAAGTGAAAAATAATTTAAAAATAAATATAAATTTAAAGTTAATAAATTATTTTTATATATTATTTTAAATTCGTCTTATTTATTTTTTATTTTTCATAATAAAATCATAAAATCATTTTTTTTTAATATTCTTATCTTTCTCTATTTTTTTTAGGAAAGGATAGGATTTGTTTGGAACTGTTTTTAAAAATAATTTTCTATTTTTTAAAATAAAAAAATTGAAAAACACGTTTGACTGTTTTTTATTTTCTGTTTTTAAAAAACAGGAAAAATAGTATTTTTCAGATAATAATTTTTAATTATTTTTAATTGTTTTTTCTTATTTTTTCAGAATTATTTTAAAAATAATTATATAAATATACATAATGATTAAAAATAAAATAATGGATATAAAATTATTTTTAAAACATATTTAAAAATATTAAAAATATGTTAAAAATATTTTAATTTTTAAATAAATTTTTGTTATACAAAACATTATAAAACCATCTTTAAAAATTATTTTTAAAATTAATTTTTTTTAAAAACTGTTTTTAATAACAGATATTAAATAAGTCCTTAATTTTTATTTTCTTTCCTTATTAGGTTTAAGAAAAGTTTCCATAAGAGGGAAAAAGAGATGAAATTAAGAGCCAACAGCACGCCAAGGAATTCTTTATCACAAACAGTGTTCCACGATGATCATTGATAAGAGGAAAGGACTAAGGAGTGGGAATTGGGAAATGTTGGGAGTCACAACAACATGGCTGCGGTCAAACGTCTTGGACATGGCTCCGTCTTACTTGGTAGACTCAATTTCCAATACTAATCCACCACCGCCCCCACCACCCACTTCGTCAACTTTCAGAAGTTTGAAGTTTGAAGTTTGAAGTTTGAAGTTTGAACACATTCTAATCTTTGAAAATTCAAACCCCCCATTCCCATCTCCTCCTCTCATTCTCACCTGCCCCTGCCCCTGCCCCTGCCCCGTCCCCTATCCTCTTGAGTCCCCAGTCCCAAAAAAAACAAAAATAACAACAACAGTTCCACCTCGATAAAACCGAAACAATATGGTCAGATTTGTTTTTTAAAAATACTTTTCTCTCAATTATAATTTTTAAAAATGTTTTGTATTTTTCCATTCTGAAAGTTTGTCTTTTTAATTTTCTTATTCAGTTGTTATCATCTTTCATTTATTTATTTAAAAAAAATTTTTTTTTTTAAGAAAAAGGGAATTTTCCATTTCAGTCTTCAAACTTTCTTTTTCTCCGAGTTCCCATTTCAACACCTCGGCCTCTTTTAAATTTCCGTCTCTCCTCGGGTGTGGAAATTCTAGGGTTCCATTCGTCAATCACCTCTCTTCTTCCTCTGAATTTCCATGCCTCGATTCTAAATTCTCGTATGCAGCTCTGAGATGCTCTGCAATTCCCTAAACCCTCACAAAATCCACAGTCCATGGAGGCCTCTCAGAGCACTAGTTCCAATTCTCCCCCGCCCTTTCTCACCAAAACCTATGAAATGGTGGATGATCCCATCACCGATTCGATCGTTTCGTGGGGTCAGACTGGCCACAGCTTTGTTGTTTGGAATCCCCCTGAGTTCGCCAAAGATTTGCTCCCCAAGTACTTCAAGCACAACAACTTTTCCAGCTTTGTCAGGCAGCTGAATACTTATGTAAGCCACCATAATTTCGTTGTTCGATCTTTTTTTCTTGTTTTATTGTCTCTATGTGTTGTTTTTCTATCCTTTAGCTCAATGTTTCATGGCTATTCTTAATAAATTTGGTACATGATGGAGGTAGTGGATGAGTTGACTTAGGTTGAATCTTTGAATTAACCATTTTATTCATAATTCTGAACAGAAGACCAAAAATTACGTTTATATTTCTATAATAATTCAGATGATCGCAATGACTTAGCTCAATACATAATCAAAATGGCTTTGTTTCTGTTACCAGTTTGATTTCTCTGTGTGTTTTCTTGTCTTTTCCTACTATTGATTCACATGTAAGCGCCTTGCTTTTCTTTAACTTGGAAAAAGTTTTGTTGCCCTTGAAATTGAATATATGTCATGTATTTTTATTTGAACATCAAATTTTTCATACTCAATTTTGAACAAGAGTGGGCATGTTAGGGTTTGTTTATAGTTGATTTCTCTTCTTTACATATCTAGGTGTTCTAAATATATTAAAATTTCAGACCCATGTGTGAGCTTATTAGTGTTTGTGTTTATTTGGAATTGATTAGTTTCTTTATTTGAATTTTCTTGCTCAAATCATTTGTATGAGCAAGGGGTCCTATAATTTGAACTTGAGGGTTTTTTTTTTGTTCTTTTGTAATTTAATATTTATGTACTTCATTTAAATTTTTCTTACCAAATTTGAAAATATAGGTGTTAGAAATCAGTGTTTGTGTAATGTGTAATTGATTTGTTTTTCTTTATTGTTTGATGTCTCTGTATATTTAGTTCTGAAACTAAGGGGTTTTTGCACGATTATGTGTCTTTTAAAAAAAAATCTATAAAAAGGGTGATTATGAATCTATTTCCCAAAATACGACACTTTTCAAAATCATCTTTTGAAAAAACTAATTTAGTAAAAATTTATGAATTGTGATCATACTAAAATCCTACTTTGAAAAGACGAATTTACCTGAAATAGGATAAGAATAAGAGATGAAAGATGTGGTATCCATCACCAAGAAATCATTTTTTGAAAAGATGAGTTCTGCATATAAAATTGTTTTTTCAAAAGACGATTTTAAAAGTTCTGTATGTTTGCAAATATTTTCTAGGGTGTTATTTAAAAAACTTTAATAGTTTGAATTCTTCTTGCTCGTGTGTAAAAACTTTGTCATTTGTTAACCTCGGAATCCGATTTGTTTTCTTTACTGTTAGTAGTTTGAATTCTTCTTGCTCAAGTTCAAACTTGTTTTTCTTTAAAAAATTAGGGTTTCAGGAAGGCTGATCCTGAGCAGTGGGAGTTTGCAAATGAGGAATTCATTAGAGGTCAGAGGCACCTTTTGAAGAACATACATAGACGCAAGCCGATTCATAGCCATTCCACACAAAATCAGGTGGGCTCAGCACCATTACCAGAATCAGAAAAGCAGGAATTTGAGGCTGAAATTGAGAGGCTGAAACATGATAAGGGTGCACTTCTGTCAGAGCTACAGCGGTATAAACAGGAGAATCAGTTCTTTGAGTTTCAAACACAGTCTTTAGGAAAACGAGTGTTTGATATGGAACTCCGGCAAAGGAAAATGATGGCCTACTTAGCGCAAGTATTGCAGAAACCCGGATTTACTTCTAGTCTCATGGCACAGTCAGAAATTCATAACAAAAAGAGAAGGTTATTGATGCCTAATTACCTTTTTAATGAAGCCAATGTTGAAGAGAATATGGTTGTGACTTTCCAGAAAGAAAAGCCGGACACAATTTCTGTTCAAGGGGAGAATGTTGAGATGATTGAGAGTTTGGAATCATCTTTAAATTTTTGGGAGAATTTTCTCTATGGGATTGGTCAAGGCTCAGCAGATGTAATGGATGGTTTTGGAACACTTTCCCAGCCTTCTCCAATCATTATTACAGAAATGCATTCATCATCAGATCCAGACACAAGCACCCAGCCTTGCTCACCTAAATCATATCCGTCATCACCTCATTCCAGGGATATTCACTCATCACCAGAGTTGGCCAGGGCTACAAATCATGCGGACAGCCCTGCTATTTCTTCTATTTATCTCAATATAGATGGTTGTCCTAAATCTTTGAGGATTGATGTCAATTCAGAGCCCACTAATGCTTCTGAGGTTGAGGCCTCAAAAGAATGTGAAGGAGGGACAACTGCTGCTGGGGCAAATGATGTCTTCTGGGCACAGTTCCTGACAGAGACACCTGGTTCATCGGATGCACAGGAGGTCCAGTCAGAACGGAGGGACACATATGGCGGCAAGGGTAACAGTAAGCCAGATGACCACAGGAAATATTGGTGGGATACAAATAATCTAGATCATCTTACTAAAAAAATGGGTCATCTTACTTCATCTGAAAGAACTTAATGTTGGTCCATTCATTTAACACTAGGTCTCAGTGGCTGGTTGTATATTAACTTAACTAAGAGGTATGATTACCTTGGTCCTATAGTTACAGACTACAAGTTTTAGCCCTCACTGTTGTGGTGCATGCCAGGTTCTTGCCAATAAGTTTCTGATGTTGCAAGAAAGTTTATATGTTCATTAATTTTTGTATTTATATGATATCAGATTATAGGTTTTGTACATTTTTCCATCTATCTATACTTATTTTTGACACATATTATCAATTTTGTTCTATGTTGTTGTCTTTTTATCTGATTTTGTTTTCCCATGTTGTGGCCATGTCCTTTCTATTTTTCATGTCAGAAGATGCTGTATGAATTGAGGTTTGATGCAATAGTTTGTGATATTTTCCTTGAACCAATAAATCCACTTTTGCTATGCTTGGAAGTTATGATGATCTTTCTTGGACTACAGATGGAGAACATGACTACTGTATTAGAGAATTGCTGTTGGCAATTGTTTCTTGGTGTAATTTATCTTAATCCTTTTATTTGATTTTCAAGTATATTATTTTGTATACATATATATATTGATTATTACACTTACTTTTGCTTCACTGCATGTTATGGAGTCAGGATCTTTCTAGATAGAAATCTGGACTGGTATCAACTACTGATTATATTTTCTACAGATATTTTTTTTTTGATAAATATATATTTTCTACAGATATATTATTGTTGTCATTTTGTATTGGTTGAATGGATAGGAGTTGCTGCAGTATGTTAATGATTTCATCATTTGGCTGATGAGATTAGAGGAGCTAAAATTAGAAGTTGAACTTAGGAATGCTGAGTGATTATAGAAATCTAACCAAACATGGAGTTTATAGGGCAGAGCATGCTTTGTTAGGGTATTAAATGGTGAGCAATAAGATAAAATATCATGTACATTTAGTTGAAATGATAAGAGTTCTTTTGGAGCAGATTCATATCAGTACCGATAGAATTAAAATGTCTTAAGGAGGTTGGAGATAGCAGTAATAGGTGAAATTTTGAGTGGCCAACTGTAGATATTGCTATCATGTGCAATGGAACTAATAGTTGTAGCAATAGGAAGGAATTCTAGGGTTCAACTAAAGGATCCTACAAGGGATGAGTACTAGAGCTTGCTATCCTCACATATAACAAAGAATATATATATATTGGAGAACCCACTAGCTTGTATAGAATTCAAAGACTCAACCGGAATTCTAAGGTCTTTTTATGAAGAGACATGGCAGAAGTTCTAGGATCCAAGGTTTCTTTTATGAATAAACAACTATAGGGTGTATAGAATTATATCAAGATGTTTAGCGATTCTAGCTTGTATGTCAAATCCTCAAAGTTCGTCTTGGTAGAATTTTTGTCCAGATGAGGAATATAGGTGATGCATAGTAGCCCTTCTTCTATCTTCTCTTGGATGAAATGACAATCATTTTTCATGTGTTTTATTCCTATCGTGATGGATTGAGTTGTGAGGTATGATTATGACAACTTTGTTGTCACAATATAGTTTCACAAGACCATGTAAGGGCATCCTCAACTCCTTTAGTAGTAGCTTCAACCAAATCATTTCATTATTCCCTTGATCCAACGACCTAAAATCAGCCTTAATGTTGCTTGTAGCAACTACACTTTACTTTTTACTCGGCCATGTCACTAAATTTGCCCAAACAAATGTGTAATATCTCGAGGTAGACCTCTTATCTTTTATTGATTGAACCCGATCAACATTAATGAAGGCTTCAATCTTCTTCTTTACTCTCTTCCCAAACAACAATCTCTTTCCTGGAGTCATCTTCAAGTACCTCAATATTCTATTCATTGCCTCTAAATGTTCATCACACAATGCATGCATGTACTAGCTTTACCGCACTTACAACAAAAGTCAGATCTAGTATATGTTAGGTAGATAAGCTTACCAACTAGCCTTTAGTCTTTCCTTCATTTTGTCCAAACTTTTAGTTTCACTCGATGGGTGTTTATGTCGATTTATACCCTAACATCCTAGTTCCTTCAAGAGATCAAGAGTTTACTTTCTTTATGAGATCGAAACTCCTTGTTTGCTCCTAGCAACCTCCATTCCAAGAAAGTATTTTAACTTTCCCAAATCCTTAATCTCAAATTATGTTGCAAGAATTCTATTCAAGCTTTCCATCTCACTCATATTGTCTTCTTGTAAGTATGATATCATCAACATAGACTATTAAGATAGTCTGTCCTAAGAATGTTTGAAGAATAAGATAGGATCTATCTAGCCTTAGGCGAAATTGCGGCTCTTGATTACTTTCCCAAATATGTCAAACCATGCTTTTGGTAATTGTTTCAAAACATGGAGTGACTTTCTAAATTCTAAGTCTACACACTTTGTTAGAACTACTCATATCCTCAAACCCTAGTGGTGGGTCCGGTCCATGTACATCTCTTCATCTTATTCTCCACTCAAAAAGGCATTCTTCATAGATTTGCTACAAGAGATAAGAGAACCCTTATAGTATTAAGTTTTACAATAAGCGCAAAGTTCTTGTGATAATCCACTCCACAAGTCTTTAATAAATTCCTTTGCCATCACTCTCGCTTTGTATCACTTAATTATGCCATTTGAATTGTACTTTAAAGTGAGTGCTCAATCAACCTTCTTCCACTTTAGAAGAGCTAGAACCTCCTGATATTAGACAAAAAAAAAAACAAATCAAAGGAAATCCTTGATATTTTATTATAAAGGTGATGATAAGTATCCTTTCTTAGGTGGTGTTTATTTTTTTGGTTTTTTGCTGAAAACAATTTAGTTTAGAATTTAAATTATTTTTTTTTCTACTTTTTCATGACTTATTATAAACTTTTTACTAAATAGAAAAAACCAAAATATGTAGTTTTTTCTAAATAAAAAAAATAACATATTGTTTTTTTTTCACTTTTTAATACTTAATAAAAATAAAATACTACAAAAACAAACAACCTAATTTTTAACACTATTAAACATTAAGGTTCTATTTAGAATTAAGTAAAAAAACAAACACTATCTTAATCTCTTTCCACATTTTTCCCCCAAACAAAAAGAAGTAATGTTTCACCTTTTTGTATAATTTTTATTTGAAAAACAAAGGGAATACCATATTGAATTAGGGTATTATTTATTAAATTAAATTTGCGATCCCGGTCCTTAAATAATAATATAAATATATAATATCATGATAGAAATAAGTAAAATTAAAATACAAAAAAATGTAATTTAGGTAAATAGGATCAAAATATAAAAATAAAAAAAAATGATCAAGACACAAATAGATGAGATGAAAATAAAATAAAATAAAATTATAAATATTACAAGTATGTTATACGGAATGCAATTGAAATTGGTATTGATGATGACATGTTTAGGAAATTTCAGAATGAATCATCCAAATGATGATTTTTTTTAGAACAAATCTGCATGATGTGATGTCAAACATTATAAAATGTTCGTCCTATCCTCACTGAATACTAATTGATTTTTAGATGACATAGTTAAAATCGGATCTAATAATCATAATTTTATTGCATCAATAATTAATTTTATATTATAACATTTTTAATATATCTGTTTCTTACACAGAGTTTGATTAAAAGTAGAAAATTTTAAATTAATTAAAATTTTTAATTTTTAATTTTAAACCTATTTCTTAATATAAAAAATGATTACATTAAACTTAGTGTATGATAATAAATTTTTAAAGAATGAAAATGATAAAATAGATGAAAAAAAAGGCTTGTTAAAAATAACTAATGGATCACATAAAAAAAAAATTATATATTCAGCCCTAGAAAGAAAAAAAATTATAATAGATGACCTTTCTTTAATGGCAGATCATAAATTTATTGGACTCACCTAAACAGGACCCACCACAAAACAATACGGTAGTTGGCTTCGTGATAAAAGTCAAAACTCAGGGCTACTTTTAGACATTTTTGTTGTCTATCCAAATTTCATCAAACAAAATTGAAAGGCTACCTAATAAATCTTTTTACCAAAAAAGGAAAAAGAAAATCTTCTTTTGTAATTTATAAAAAATTCAATTTAGGCAACATTTTGAGGAATCTTTGAAAACATTTTTTTTTTATAAGATAGTTGATGTTCTTGGTCAATTTAGTTTAAACACGTAAAATAAAAATATATTTAATTGAGAAAAATATTTTTATAAATATGAAAAAGGGAAAATCATCATATAGGATGGACTAGTGGAGACATTGATAAGGATTTTGATAGTTTTGATGAGTCTTATGAAATACAAGGAAAAGTGTACAAGTCCTTTAAAAGCCATCCATGTAAATATTAGACAAATATATATATAAAACATCTACCACTAGAAGTAATACTTCACAAGAATTCACTCTTTGATCTTTATCAAGTCCCAACAACCCTATTTAATGATTTTCCTGCGAAGAATGTGACTAAAATGTTAAAAAAAAAAAGTTATTAGTTTGATAAAATAAATGTGAACATTAAAAGAAAATAAACAAAAAAAAAAATGAAAGGAGAAAATAGGTTAATTATGGGGTAATTGTTAATAGAGGTTGTCTTCTGGTTATAACCCTCTTTGAAAAACTTTGGTAGCGTTGCTAGATCGGAATCAAAATAATGAATCAAAGCACATGGAGCCTTATGAAAAAATTTCCTCAAATGGTAGTTGCCAAAGCTCCAAGTGAACCCAAAATAAGCCATGGATTTGGATCTACCAAAAGAATGCCTTTTAAATTTAATCATAAACCATTTTGCAGCTTTTGGCTATTCCAATATTAATAAGTACAAGTTTTTCGCTTGATTATATAAAACATGACTTATATAACTTTAGACTATGAAACAAAGTAAATAAAAATTATAATAATAAAAAATAAAAAAATAATGAAATACCACTTTTTATATATTTTTTGAAATAAGAGTAAGAAAATTTGGTTACATATCCATAAATAGGTTTTTCTGTTCCCTACCTTTAAGAACTTTTATAAATGAATTCTTCTTTTTCTCTTCCTAAAATGTCGTGTTATAAATGTGAAAATTAAAAGAAAAGAAAGAAAAAAATAAAACAAAAGAAAAAATTAATTGTTAAGCCTCTCAAAATAATACAAAGGATTATGACGAACTACAAGTATAATAATAGTGTTCTCATTCACAAACTACCACAAATATTTATAACAATTAGAGAGATGACATTAATATAGTAAAAGTACAAACATGGTAATAGTATTCTTATCCATAAATTATTATAAATATTTATAAATTAAAGATATGCATGATATAGCTAAAGTTGGAAAAAAAATGTGATTACCGTAAAAAAAAAAAAAAAAAAACATAGAAGAGCAAATATAGACAAAATGGCTAAGTTATAAAATTATGTTTGACTTGATTAATTAGATAAAATAGGAGATATATATATATTATAAGATATTATATTCTAAGAGATGTGATATACTTGAATACAATATCTAAGTATTATTCTTAATGAAATATGTTATGTTATGTTATATTTAATTTATAAAAATAAGATAAATATAAAATAAAATGAAAAACATATTTATAAATAAAAATATTATATTTTTATAGTAAATATTAATACATACATACATTAATATTATTTTATGATATATTCTATATATTTTTTTAGTTATTTGTTTGGATGACAAATTTAACTATTTCTTTAATTAAAGTTATTTATGTTATAAAATATTTTTAAAATGGAGAAAATCAATTAAATGTATAAATTATTCTATTCAAATAAAATATAATAAGTGACAAAATAACGTAAATAATCATATCACTAAGATCCGATATAGTATACAATCTCTTATCCTAATCCTAGCTTATCTCTATCCAATCCCACATGAGATATCATATATATATATATATATATGTTTGGTAATAATTTATATTCCTAGGATTTTTCTTTTTTCTTTTTTTTATTTTTTTAATATTGTAAAGTCCAAATACCTTCTCATCATATGCTATATTAACTTAAATTTATATCAATCAAATCATAGATGATTATAAGTTGTCTTGTTCCCAAAGAGCATATTGTCAATTATGTAAAAGTTGATAATATTGAATTTACTTTTCTAAGACTTACCAAAAAGATTTAGCATCACTCAGAAAATATTATTTTATTATTTTCTTACTTATAATTAAATTACCCTTTTAATTTTTATATCTTCCTTAATTTTTCAAAGAAAAATAACGTTAAGAACCTCAATGGTCCGTTTGGTAATGATTTTTGAAAATAATTTTAAAAATTATTCTCTGATTTTTATAGAATAAAAATTTATTTAAAAACCTAAAATATTTTTAACCCATTTTTAATATTTTTAAATATGTTTTAATTTTTTTATATTTATTATTTTATTTTTATATAATTATTTCTCACAACAACTCCCATCAAACAGGTGAAAATAACATAAAACAACTAAAAAATATTTTTTGAAAACATTTTATTTTTTATTTTTAACAAAAAATATAAAGTGTTTTCTTTATTTTTTGTTTTATAAAATAGATAACTGTTTTAAAAAACATTTCTTAATTTTTTTTTTCTGAAATTCCTGATTTTAATAAAAAATAGAAAAAAAAAATGAAAGAGAAAAAAAATAGAATATTACTGCTATTATTTTTTATTTTTTATTGTTTTCTTCCTGACTTATATATTTATTTCTTCACTGAATTTAAAACGTATGTTTTAAATCCTATTAAATAACTATTAAGTTTTTATTTAATAAATAATTAAGTTACTGCATGACAGCGTTACATATTACAGCTCATAGGCGGTAATCCTGCATGGGTTACATTGTTTTTAAATTAAAAAAATAGAAAAAAAAAAGTGCTGATGGACTAGAGAGAAACTTTTTATTAGCTTTCAATTAGAAATGGATTTTTCTAGTAAAATAAATTATGTTGTTTGGATATTATTATTTCATTAAGGCATAAAATAAAAAAATCTACTCCTCAAAAATAAATATATTATTTTAATATAATTAAAAATTTTAAAAAATAAAAATTGAAAAAAATAAGAACTCGTTTGACCATGATTTTAAAAACTTGTTTTTAAAAATTATTTTTAAATTAAAAAATAAACAACAATTTTTAAAAACAAGTTAAAAAAAAATATGGTTCAAACAACTCCTAATTATTATCTATTTCACTTTATTTTTAAAAATTATTTTTCAAGAACAATGATGAGATGGTATTAAAAATTTTTTTCAAGAAAAATGATGAGATTAGAAATTTTTAAAAATAATTTTTATTTTTAAAAATGTAAAACTCTTTTTAAATCAGACAACCAAGACCCACTATGGATATATTTAGAAATTGTTTTAAAAAACAATTTATTGTATGTAAGAACGAAAACATGTTTGATAATTAAAAATAATAAAATATGGACAATAAAAATACTGGAAAACATATTTGACAGTGAAAAAAAGTTTTTTATTCCTAAAAATAATTTAAAAAATATATATATTCTAGTGATTTTTAGCATTTTTAAAATGATTATTTTAAAAAATTATTACAATATATGACAAATGATTAAAAATAAAATAAAATAGATAGAAATTATTTTTAAAAAATATTTAAAGTAAAGAAAAACATTTCAAGTTTCAAATATAGTTTTGTAATTTTGTACTAATTTATCTTACAAATTAAGCAAAAAGAGGGCAAAATGAAATTCCACAAATCTTTACATTCAATCAAATAGAAGGCTTTGAAAAAGGCAAGCAGCCTAACAAGAAAAAAAGGGACAAGACCACCCAACCAATGACCAAGGAGCCGGTGAATCTAATTATCAATACTGCGAGATCGGATCTTTCTTCTCTTTCGCTTCAACAGAGATCTATCTCGTCTTCGATCTTTGTGCGAGGCCATCGGATCTCTGTCTCCTCCTCTCTCTACCAATCTCTGCTTCAACTCCAGGTCCGTTTTGGCACTCTTTTGCGCCTCTCTCTGGGTTCTGAGAAAGTAATTGAAATGTGAATTGTGAATTGTGAATGTGTTAATGAATGAATGAGCAGAATGGCAGTGTTTCGGTGGAGTTCTAAGATTCAACAAATTTTCTGGCCTTTTTTGGGGTAGTTGCTCTCTTTTGAGGATTTTGATAGGAGAATGCCTTGTCTGAGAGTTCCCATCACGAGAATTTTGGATTTTTTTTTTTTGTCATGTTTTGTTTTTGTTTGTTTGTTATGCCTTTTTGGGGTTTTATAGAGAAGGATTACTTGCTTTTGTTTTGTTTTGCTTTGCTTTATTTTATTTTATCTTATTTTGTTTATTTTGGTTTTTGGTGGCTGTTATTGTTGAATTCCATGCAGTGCACCTCGAATCAGTGTTGTAGCGATAGTCCTTTTGCTATGGAGTAAAAGGGTAAAGCCATTCCTGCATTGTTTTAGATGGAGAATTGCGTTTTGCATTTTGAATTAGGATTGACAGTTTTTTATGTGCACTTAAGTTGTGTATATGGCACCCGTGGATTTAAAAGACCTCGTGAATTGCCTTGGGTTATGGGTGTGGTTTTGGCTGTATTGGCCACATCTTTTGGTCTAACAGGTTATTCTATGCCTTGGAGCCAAATTGATTTTTGGGCTGTAAAAATTTAACAATTATACCTAAAGCTACTCCTGTAACCAGATCATCTTTTGTAGAGTTACTTTGCAGAAGTGCTAGTGTGGGACAATCCAATTTCACCCAACTTTACAGTTTAGACACTTTTATATTACCTCTTCTTACTGTATTAATGTGCTTCCACATGATACTGTGTTGTAGTGATAGGCATTGCTGAAAATCTTTGCTGGATTCTAAAAATTGATCAAATGTTTTAGATAGGTAGTTTTGGAGAATTGCATCTTGCATTATTATGATTGATATATCTTTTTTGATTCTTGCATTGATAGGTGTTGGTGGAAAACCCTGTATTGGATTCTAGAGTTTGTTCTAAGTTGATTCATGAATTGTAGGTGTAGGACATAAATTATTGTATACTTTAGGTTGTTTTTTTTTTTTTTCACCTTCAACTCAGAGAGTTTTAGTTACTGTAAAATTAACATTCTTTTTATTGGAGCAGGCATTGTTGGGGTCTCTGGATTTGTTGAATGCAGTGGGTGGAGTTTGGAGTGATTTTGGGTTCTAGACTTCTCCAATGCACCTAGTAATGTGATGTGGATTTTGGAATTTAATATAATAAGAATAAGATTGTGAAGTGTTTTCTGGGTTCTTTTTGGTTATATCGCTCAGGCTATTGTCTGATTTGATGGGTAGATTGGGGTTCAGATGGCTCTAACTAAGAGCAGGGAAGGAGATGGTAGAAAGTGATTTAGAAATAGAAGAAGTTTCATACAAGGGGATTAACTATACTCAGACTGGAAACCAAGGGCCAGTTCTGCGCAGGGAGCCCTCATTCTCACGCTGGTGTGATGAAGATGGGATAATTTGTTCAGGTTGTCAATTAGACAATGCAGAAGCAGGTTCAGAAGACTCTGATTTTGAATTGCCTTTGCTTCAACAGGGTGAACTAGAAAATAGTGTTTCAGACAAGGAGAGGTACCAATATAGTAAGTTTGAGAAGAGAACTATGCAATTGAATGGTGGTAACACAATGGATGGTTCTTCTATTCATGTTAGGGGAAATGGAAATGAGAAGTATGTGCCCTTTGATATTGAAGATAAACCTGAAAGAGAGATAGACTTCTCAAATATTGGTGTGGATGGCTCTAATTCTAACGGAAACCATGAAATGTCGTCGCCAAATTCCAATAACTCTATTGATGTTGTTAGTTTGCTGAAGACATTGTTTTTTATTCTTGTTTGGTATACTTTCAGCACAATCTTGACACTGTAAGTTCTTTCTTAATCAATCATTGGCTAAATATTTCGGTTCATTTAAATTTGCTTTCCTCTGCAGCTCTATCAGAAACGTTGCTTATTTTTATTATGTTTTTGTTGGATAGGTACAATAAAACACTGCTAGGAGATGATTTGGGAAGGTTCCCTGCTCCTTTATTGATGAATACTGTGCACTTTCTAATGCAAGCAATTTTATCAAAAGCCATCACATGCTTTTGGTCTCAAAGATTTCAACCTAGCGTGACTATGTCTTGGAGAGACTACTTTGTGAGGGGTAGCAACAAATTCTTTCATTCTTTCTTGATAAAATGCCATATAAATTTTTTTTTATTGCTTTACTCCATTTGGTATTTGCTAGTTGCTTTGTAATTATTTAATAGATTCTTGTCAACTATATTGGTTCTTGTTTCTGTTGGTTTCCAAAATGGGTTATTTTGGGATTTCCATATCTTTTGCAATCTTTGTTAAAATAGCTTCAAAAAGTTAATGGGAAGAATTGTGTATTGAAAACCTTCTATTGCACAGTTAGAAAGTAAAAAGATTGAGATTTGTTTTGAATTGGAAGATATATTCCTTCATGGGTAAGAGTGCTGCTATTTATATATAGTTACATGAGCGAAATAGCTTTATGATTAAATACTTTTACAATGAAGTATATATATATTATTTATATGTTCCTCCATAAATAGTGAACCAGAAAAAGAAAAAAATAAACTTAAATAGTTTCTGGACAAAGGGGTAGTTTATCTTGCATGTTTTGTTAATGGAAGATTGGATTGGATTAGAACTGGTGTGGCTCATTTGGTTTGAGTACCTTATCAAGTTTCATCCTGAAATTACTGACTGGAATGGGGCACAGTTTGAATCTACTTATGTTAATATGTGGCAAAACTACCTTTTCCACTTTTTATTTTTATCTTTTTAATTATAATTATTTTTATTTTATTGCTTCTCATCTTGAAGGAAGTATTGGTAGCCTTCTTCAGTGCTCAAACTCTCCATATATGCTATGAGAAAGGCTTTCTAATAGGACCACATTGGGATTTGTAGCTTTGTGGAATAATAATGTTGAAGTTCTTCTCTGCCTATTTACTTCATGTCTATCCTCCACTTACCAAGGTTGGTGAGATTGGGTTTGAAGTAGATTCAGAGGGATTTTCTATGGGGCTCTTGAGCGAAAACCTCATTTGGTAAGGTGGGCGACCGTTTGTTAAGATAAAAGAAAAGGGGATTTAGGGGTTAAGAGTCTTGCTATTCTTAATAAGGCTCTCCTTGGCAAATGGAGCTGGCGTTTTGCGAATGAGAGAGAGGCCTTTTGGAATAAAGTAATAAGGGGGAAGTATGGGGAGGAACGAGGTGGTTGGTGTTCTTGCGATGCAAGGGAGGGGTATGGTGTAGGGTTGCGGAAAGCAATTAGGAAGCTTTGACACCTCGTTAGTAGTAGACTTTCTTTTGTGGTGGGTAATGGGTAGAGGGTGAGTTTTTGGAGGGATAAGTTGTGTGGGGACATGCCTTTGTGTGATTCCTTCCCTCTTTATTTGCCTTAGTTGTTTTTAAAGAAGCTTAGGTGAAGGATGTTTGGAATGTCTCAGAAGGTGGGAGGAGTCGGAGTCCTCGTTTTACTAGACCTTTCAATCATTGAGAGGTGGATGAGGTGGAGAACCTTTTGTTATGGCTGGGTGGGAAGAGAGTGAATATGGATGAGGAGGATAGCGTGTTGTAGACGCCAATGAAGATTGGTAAATTCTCTGTAAAGTCTCTCTATAAAGCCGTAGAGCTGGAATCTTCAGTTTACTTCCCAATGAAGATCATTTGGAATTCCTGGGTGCAACCAAAAGTATGCTTCTTTGCTTGGGAGGCCTCATGGGGAAAAGCTTTAACTTTGGACCAAATCCAAAAGAGGGGTTGGGCTTTACCAAATAGGTGTTATCTTTGTCATTCAAATGAGGAATCCATAGATCACTTGCTTCTCCATTGTGTAAAGACAAGGGCTTTGTGGGAGGTGTTCTTTTCTCTTTTTGGAGTTTTGTGGGTGTTTCCTTCTTCGGTTAGGGAAACCCTCTTGAGTTGGAATGGGTTTTTCGTGGGTAAGAAGTGTAAGAAAGTTTGGAGAGTGGGCCCCTTGTGCATTTTTTGGACAGTTTGGAAGGTAAGAAATAGAATTGCCTTTGAAGACGACGTGTTGTCCATCCAAAGGCTAAAAGGTTCTTTTGTATACTTATTATGGTAGGCGACTAAGTTGTTTATAGAAAATGGTCCTTTGATGTTAATAGATTTCATTGATTGGGTGGGCTCTCTTTGAGGGAGGGGTTGTCTCTTGTATATCTTTTTGGACAATTTTCTGTTTCAGTTGCAAGGGGGTGAGTGTATCTTCTTGTATATCATGGGCTGCTATTTTAGCGCCTCTTTTTAATACAATTACTCTTCTTTACTTATAAAAAAAAAAAAATAAAAAAAAATGTTGAAGGTCTTCTCTGTGGATAAACTATGTTCAATGATTCCAATGTTGTTCTTAGTTAAAGATGATTATCATGGTTGAGAAACAGGGAGTTGTTTTGAATAGGTGAAACAATGCACTCAGAAGATTCCATTACTCTTTCTTGTTGGCTGAAAATATTGCATCTGACACTGATTTTAGATGGAATGACTAAAAAATCAATCATTATTACTTGTATATTTACACCTCTTTTGAAGTATATATTCAGAAAGAGGTTTTAAAAGGCGATAATAGAGAGGATGAATTATCCCATTGTGTTTTGAGTTAAATGGGAAATGTTATAGACTGCATGCATGTTAAGTTTGAGAGAGATCTTTTGTACAAGGATGATGTTTTCTTGATAAAATATATCTTCTGATAAATATTTCATTGTTCATTTCATATTAAGTGCATAATATTTTGACCTCATCCATTATCACATAATTTCCTTTGGTAGATTTCAATGTTCTCTTAATATTGGCCTTCCATTCTTCTTAGATTTTGGTTCTGAATCTCTCTAGCACTTGTTTTATTGACTTTTCTAACAACTACTGATACAGATGGACTTTGCCTTTCACAGTTGTACCAACAGCTCTTGGAACAGCATTGGATATTAACTTGAGCAATGCATCCCTTGTTTTCATCTCTGTTACATTTGCAACTATGGTTGGTTATCCTTATATACTTCTTTTATTCTTTATTTTTCTGCTTTGTAACTTATTTTGAGGTCTTAGTGGAAGGTGAAATTATAGTTTGTCCCTTGTGGTTTTATTGTATGGTTGTATGAATCCTCCTTTAACTTGAATCATGTTCTTGCTTTTGCAGTGTAAATCTGCTTCTCCCATATTTCTCCTTATATTTGCTTTTGCATTCAGGTGAGTTTCTTGTCAGATTAGCTTCTTATTAAATTTTACTTCATTCAATGTAGTTGCATTTTAAGTGTCTTTGTGCAATCATGCTATTGATTTTGAGTTATTACCCACAGATAAATCATCATTTTCATTACCGTTTCAATTTCTTGATATCTATTTTTGAGCAATTTAAATCTAATTTGTGTTTGGGAATTTTCAACATTGAATGATGACATATTATTTCAAAATGTTCAAACAACAGGCTGAGGCCTATCTATAGATGCAAACCAAGTATGTCTAATTATTGATCATTGGCTTACTTTCGTGTTATCATCTACTTTAATTACTGTTAATATATCTTATTTGCATTTAATTATGAATATGAATCTTTCTTTTTTGATAGGCAAACTAGAAATATGTTGATTTAAAGCTCATTCCAAAAATGGGGAAACAACCCTAATCTACAGGAAGTGTACAAGGTGACTTAAGAGCCAAAGAAGCAAAAAAAAAAAAAAAAAAAAAAAACACTACTGGCATAAGAACAACATAGCACCTTCCCAGTTGTTGCATTAACCTGGTCTGAGGTATTTGACAACTGCACTGACCTTTCCTCTTTGTGACAAAAAAAGGGATCTTACCTATCAGACTTTGTTTCTTAAAGGCAGTTAACCATGATGTAAAATGTCAAAGTTACTCTTTCGCTAAATCAAGGGTAAACAACACCATTTTGCCACTTCACCTTCTTCTTTTTTTTTTTTTCCCTTATTTTTTCCCCATCTTTATCTTCTTCCTCTATCACATCTCTTACAAAATCTTAATCCCATCATTTTTTTTTTTAAATCAAGTTGGAAAAGTAAAAAAATGAAACAAAATAAATTGAATTGAATATTCACAACTATTAGCAGCTATTGTGCTGCAGGTACAAAAAACAAAAAAATTAAGGAAAAAAAAAAACATCACAATGGGTTCTGCTTATAATTGATAACACATGCTGCAGCAACAAATCATGGAAAATGCCCAACAGGGAAAAGTTAAAAAACAGACTGGGAAAAAAATAAGAGAAGATAGCATACGAGAGGTAGCGTATTGAGCTTCAAGCATAATCATGGAACATGGCCAAGGAGAAAAATTAAAAACAGATTGAAAAAAAAATGAAGAACAAGATAAGCCCATCACAAAAAAATTGAGAAATGTATTGAAGAAAATTAAGAAATAAAAAATTTAATTAAACCCAAACCCAATTTGCACTAAGGGTAATATAGGTATTTTTCAAAATTTTGGCTGTATTAGCAGTGAGATTAGCAACGAAATGGTACATTGATGGCTAATTAATGGCATATGACAGTCTTCTTGTTTGACTAAAATCTGAAGGATGCTAATTTTCTTTCTTTCTTTTTTTCTTTTTCCTAATCTACTTTTCTTTTGAAAAAGAGGAAAAATTTGTGTAATTAGACCTAACCTCCTTGGGGTGGGGGTGGTTGCTTTCATTTGTAATTTTTGAATACAGGGAATTACTATGGTTTTAGACTTTATCCTCAAGAAAGGTATATCTGATTAGACCCATTCTCAGGGGAAGTCAGTAAAAAATTCCCCTAGATAAATTACCCCTTGACCATACAAACAGAGATTTAATGTTGGTTACAGCCAAATTAGAAAACTTCAGCCCATAAAAAACCTTTGATTAAACTCTTCCCAAGGCACCAAACAAACATAAAGGGACTATTCTCCATTCCTTCGTGTGGTCCTTAGCACAGAATTATCATTTGACCTCTGTGCAATGTGCCTTTAACAGGATGAGGCAGAATCCGACACCCTGAACTAGGACCAAAAAAAAAAGAAAAAAAAAAGCAAACAAAGATCTCAAATTGCATGCTCAACCAGAGCGTATGCTAATGTGGTTAGTTAACTCCTTTTGTTTGCACAAGTAACACCAATTGACAAGAGTCTAGGCAGGGCTTACAAGTTGATTGATTGTAAGAATCTTCCCTGGAACTGACAGATTGGTAGGAATGCTTGTTTGTGTTAGCCATGAAGGCGCTTAGCTGCCTCCTACAGAGGGCTTGGGAGGGTGGCTTTCTGTCAGGCTTCAAGGTGAATGGTAGAGTTGGAGAGGGTTTGAAGGTTTCTCATTTGTTGTTCACCGATGACACTTTGATGTTTTGTGAGGCTTCTAATGCCCATTTGACCAACTTCAGTTGGTTACTCATGTGGTTTGAGGCCATTTCGAGATTAATCTAACCAAAAGTGAGTTCATTTCGATTAGAAGGGTGGAGAACTGGGAGGAGTTGACCGTTGTGTTAGGCTGCAGAGTGGGTGTGCTCCTAATCTCTTAGTTGGGCCTTCCTCTAGGTGCCCCTCATAATTCTTTGGCTGCTTGGGATGGAGTGGAAGAAAGGTTTGGTAAAAGATTGGTAATGTGGAAACAACAGTATATTTTCAAAGGGGGGATGCTAACTCTGATTAGGAATACTCTTTGTAGCTTGCTAATCTACACTATGCCTTTGTTCTGGATGCTGAGGATGGTGAGGTTAAGGTTAAAGAGAATTCAGTGGGACTTTAGAAATTCAACGGGACTTTCTTTGGGGAGGAGGGATGTTAGAGAGAAAACATCATCTAGTGAAGTGGGCCACTTTTTGTTTAGTTAAGAGGAAAGGGAGCCTAGGCCTAGGAGTTTGACGTCTTTCTTCGCATAATAAGGCCTTTTTGTGTAAGTGGAATTGACGCTTTGCAACAGAAAGGAAGGTGTTTTGGAGACGAATTGTAAGCGGTAAGTATGGGGAAGTTGAAGGAGGTTGGTGTCTAAGGAAGCGAGTGATGGTTATGGTTTTGGGTGATGAAAAACCATAAGAAATTTGTGGGAGATGGTTACTTGTAGAATTTCCTTCTCAGTGAGTAATGGGAGCAAGGTAAAGTTTTGGAAGGATAAATGGTGCGGTGATGAACCTTTGAGTGTTTCTTTTCTTTCATTATTTGCCTTAGCTATGTCCAAGGAGGCTTGAGTGGTAGACTTATGGTCTCACTCTAATGGAAGAGGTGTGTGGACTCTTGGATTCTCTTGGCATTTAATGATTGGGAAATTGAGAGTGTGGAGCGCTTCTTGGCAAGGCTACTTGTTAAGGTGGTAGTTGAGGAAGGAGAGGACTAGGTGTGCTGGTTGGAAGCAAAAAGAGGAACTTTCTTTATTAGGTCCCTTTACTCTAACCTGGAGGTGGGGAGATCTGAGCCGTTCCCATATGGTATTGTGTGGAATGCTTGGGTTCCACCTAAGGTGAGCCTTTTCACTTGGGAGATGACTTGGGGAAAAGCTTTGACTCTTGATCAGTTACAATGGAAAGGTTAGTCTTTGGCCAATAGATGTTTGTCACACTCATGACGAGTCAATTGACCACATCCTTTTGCATTGTAGCAAGTTGAGGGTGTTGTAACAACTTTTGTTTTCTCTTTTTGGTATTTCATGGGTGATTCACTCTTCTGTGAGAGACGTTCTATTAGCTTGACATGACTCTTTTGTGGGGAGGAAGCGGAAAAGGTTTGGAGAGCTGCTCCTTTATGCCTTTTTTTTTGGATAATTTGGAAGGAGAGAAATGGAAGATCATTTGAGAATGAGGAGCTCTCTAATCATGGACTCAAAGTCCTATTTTTATGTAGATTGTTTTCTTGGTCCAGTCTGTTTATAGGCAACAAATTGATGTCCTTATTTGATTTTATTGATTGGTTTGGTTCGGTTTGAGTGAGGGAGTATTTTTTGTTTTTCCAACATTTTTTGGTGCTTTTCAATACAATTGCTTCTTATCTATCAAAAAAAAAAAAAAAAAAAAAAAATGATTGGTATGAATACTTAAGAGAAACAACCATTCTTAGAGACCTTTCACACTTGTCTTTCTTCAAAACTACCAAATAAAGGTAAATAAGGTGTAAAAGCGACTTCACAAACTTAATTTCCAATGGTGGACGCTGGTGTCCTACGAGCTAGCTGCCTACTCTAATAATCAATCACCCTTGCATTTTTGTAAGATGCTATGTTGAGCAAGTCTAGGGAACAAATTTTCAACAAAGAATCCCTAGCCCAAACAATGCTGAAACCTGATTAAGTCCATTGCCTATAGAAATACTCAGTCTTGGTTGAAAGAAAACTAAAGCTGTTTTAATAGCTTTCCTACGAACTAACTTGCGATCCTTCCTATATGCCCTAGAACATCATCACCTGTATATCCTGCAGAACTCATTGAATGTAACTCTTCTGCACAAATTAATGCTCAATGGAAAATCTCCTCAGCCATTCACCAAATTAAGCCTTCTTGGGCACCAAAAGACTTATAATATCCTACTCACTTGTATCCTTATAAGAAAAAACAATAGGCCTACTTCACCTAATGCAGTTTACTTCCTAGTTGCCCATCTTACCTCCTAACAGGAAATCATGCTGGACTTTTTCAAGCTTAATCCCCACCATTGAGAAAATAAAGAAAGAGGGCAGAAGATATATCTTCAAAATGTGCTTCACTTGCAGAGTCACAATGGAGGACATAGGGTACACTAGGAAGCTAATGAGGGTACTTCAAATCATAGTTTTAAAAGGTTTGAGGTGCACCTAAGACAAAAATTTCCTACAACTTAGGTGCAAGGCGCAACACGAGGTGTACGCCTGAGTGAAGTGAAATGCGACTTAGGATGCATATCAATTTTATAGAATATGATTCAAAATCTAATCCAATCGATAAATAATTCAAGATGTCAAACATTTAAAAGAAGCATTCAATAAAAAAATAATGAACTTATATAAGTTTCAAATGTAATTAGAAATTTCAAGAATAAAAGTGTTAAAAAAGGAAGAATAAAGTAGACAAGGCGCAACTCTTCAATAAGACACATGTCTTGGCAAGTGAGGTGTTATAACTAGGGAGTGGTCGTGCTTTTAGCGCGCCTTTTAAAACTATGCTTTAAATAAACATGTCACGTTGGTGGTTGGCAACTTTGCCTTCCTACATCCAAACGGCTACATCAAATTACATTCACCACATAACCTACTAGAATAAGGCCACTTTCCTCTATTGACTTTATATCTAGAGCTACAACAAAACATAAAGGAATCCACGTTCGAATACCTTGTCACTAATTGACTCATAAAATAGAAGATAATCGCGAGGAAAAAAAGAAGACAATCTGATAAGGAGAGAGGTTCCCTTTGCCTCAAACCTTTGTAGGTCTAAAATAAACTTCTATAAATAACGAACATGGATGCTATACACCAAGATCTATGGGCCTTATACAAAGGGCATCAAAAACCCAAAAGAGAGAGGACACCCAAAACCAACCACTCCCTTCCTCACCAAGAACCCACCTAATCTACAAAATTGATAGGAGGCATTGAGCCTACTTCAGTGTACATGCTATCCCATGACATAAGATTATTAAGGGATGAGTGTTTTAGTGCTTGAACTGATTGCTCCTTACTTTCAAACACTCTTTGGTTTCTTTCCTTCCAAATTGTCCAAAAAATACCAAGGGGAGCCTCTCTTAAAATTTTCTTATGGTTCCTTCTCACAAAAGAACCATGCCATTGTTATATAATGTTACTTACCGAACAAGGAAGGACCTAAGCAACGCTAAACAAAGAGGGCAAAAGCTGCCAAAGAAATCTCTTTATGGGAATATGAATGAGAGTGTGATCTATTGATTCCTTTTCGCATTTGCAAAGAATACATCTATTTGCCAATGCCCACGCTCTCTTCTAATTCTGATCCATGGTTCAGACTTTGCCCTAGCTAGCTTCCCAAGCAAAAAAACTCTCTTTTGAAGGGACTTAAGAATTCCAAATGATGGCCATGGGGAAGGGAATTGCATTCCTTAGCTCCATAATGAAATAACAAGATTTGATAGAGAAGAACCTATTCCTAGAACCCATGAATAACAAGATTTGACAGAGAAGACCCCATTCATAGAACCCATCCTAACCACTCTATCCTTCATATCCCTTTTCATGGGCTTCCCTTAAAACTTTGAAAAAATAAATTGTTTTCATAATCTAGCTCCCAATTATTCTTGTGTCTAATGAAATAAGGATTCAAATGTGCCCTTTCACCCATATATTCTCAAACATTCACCACCTAAGTCTCTTTTGACGAAGTTAAGAGTTAAGACATAAAAATAGCTAAGGGTTCATCCCCGCATCACTTATTCTTCCAAAATTTCACCCTCCTTGTATCTCCCACCTTGAAGGATACTCCATTGCTAGCTAGTTCCCAACCCTTCCTGATGGTTTTCCAACCCCAACCTCATACCCTTCCCTTACTTTATAAGAACACTACCTTGAATGACCTTTTTCCAAAAGGCCTCACTCTTTGACCCATATCTCCAACTCCATTTTCCTAGAAGGGGGTTATTAAGGAAGGAAAGATTCTTTATTCTTAGCCCCTCTTCCTTTTTACCCTGCAAACAATCAACCATTCAACCAGATGAAACTTTTTTTCTAAAGCCCTTCCTCCCCAAAGGAAGTCTACTTGAATCTTCTCAATCAATCTAACCTTTTTGGTCATGCTAAATAATGACACGAACTATATAGGCATATTGGACAAAGTACTTCGAATTAGAAAAAATATTTTTTTTACATATGTGGTAAACATAATGAAGGATGAGTAATCCTTCCAACATGTACTATTGCTATTGAAAAGGTAGAAAAGTATGCTATTCTGTAGAAATCAAACTATCTGCATAGATTATAGGCAGAAAAATACTGTACACACTAAAACTGCTCTATAAATAGGGAGTAAAAGAGTTTCCAACAAAAGAAACTAGTTGCTTTGATTAGCTAAGCTAGGAACTGAGAGAAGGGGTATCCCACCTCATTAGCAATATCTATAATATTGCCAAGCCAACCATCAAACTTCTATGAGCCTCTCTTCCTGTTAGACACCTGGGAAATAACGCAGAAGCAGACTAGCGTTGATTAACCAACATAGCAAATCCAAGTGTGGAGATGCATTTGGTCTACCCAATTGGTTTCTATACAAAGCCTGTTCTCTGCTCAAAACCAAGACTGAAATACTAGTTAACATGATTGTAGGCCTTCTTCATTTTGTAGTTAATGGCTTTATTAGCAAAAAAAAAAAAAAAAAAAAAAAAGACACCACCCAAAATCCGCCTCTCCTTCACCATAAAGGTATTTTATGAATGAGATGCCACTTTCATAACCTCTATTTTCATATTATTTGTTATCTACAGCTTACTTTGGTGCTAATTGTATACAACATGTGTACCTTGCTATGCCCTTTTCAGGTGCTTTCTTTATACATATTTCTTCTTGTTTGCCTATAAAAAAGGAAAAGTTATCCTCAAATGTAAGTTTCTTGAATTATACTTGCCTTGCTTGTTTTGATGGAAAATTTTTATTTGAAAGGTTGGAATCTCCCAGCATTAAACTTCTAGGTATTATGATGATTATCTCCATTGGAATTTTATTAACAGGTATGTATGGTCTACACTTAATTGATTTTATATGAATTCATTACTTTTTCCATCTACCATTTGGATATGTCATTGATAATATCAAGTGATCAACAATATGACCATATAATTCTGTCTGTGCCTGATATCGAGTCAGCTGTTGTTTTGATTAAAATGGACAGAACACAATGAAAATTGAAAACATGCCCTTCTAGAGTTTCAAAATGAACCAGAGTATTTCTTTTCACTGTTTTCTTTTAGGTTTTTGCTGCATTTAAAGAATTTTATGCTAATATCCTTTTTATCCATCATATACTTGTTCCTTATCTATATTAGCTCTCTTATCTTAGTCTCACTATATCTACTTGATGCAAACCAGGACCTTATGAGGAGCAACTAAATGCAGAGAGATAAATAATCAGTTAGTAAATTGAGAACTTACTTGATAAAACCCTAGAACAGGGAATCGTGTGAGCATGGCTGGAATTCTTTTATGTTGCCTAGCATAAAGTTGCTCACAATAGGGCACTTGGCTTGCATCTCTGCCTTAGCAGCTATATGAATTTCTCCTTAGATCTTAGTCAGTTTCTGCCATATAAAATTTGTGGGATCATAGGGTTGCAACTTGGGCAGGTTGGCCGGGTTGACAGCTAACTAGAGCTCAACTCGAATTAAGAAACAATTAACTTGAACTCAACCTAACCCGACCTGTAACCCGAGACACTCAATCCAAACCCAACCCAACATCATTTCTTTAAGTTTGGGTTAGACTTGGGTTGATTGGGTTGGCCGGGTCACAAAATACAAAATCCATCTATAATGCTTTTTAAAGAACATTCTCTATGTATTTATATGAAAATTTAAATAATAAATAGGATAAAAAAAAGCATAAATTTATAGAGTTTTCTAAAAAAAGGTATGAAAAAGTATATAACATAATATAATTTGATATTTTTTCTTAAAAAAAATGAATATTATATATGATAATATTCGGGTTCATATTAGGCTCGGGTTGTTCGAACCTTTGCTTGTGCCCAACACAAATTGAGCTCGGTTTGAAAAAATCTAACTTAAGCCCAACCCGAGTATTGAAAATAATTGCCCAAGCATGTCCAAAACATCGGGTTGGGTTCAGCTTTGATCGGACCAGCCTGCCCAAGTTGCACCCATAAGGATCATAGTAGAATATGATTTTCTCTTCTCTGGTCTTCTGGTTGAAACTTAATGATGCAGGATATGTGGGGCAGTAAAGGGAAACAGATGATGTGACAAGAGCAAGAAAAGAAATTTGAGGTGGAAGATGAGATGAAAAATATGGGAAACATGTACTAACTGCCATGGAATTGGTTTGGTCTTCTCTCTAAGTTCTCCAAAATGCCTCAAGGAATATACCTCTAGCAATAGAAGGATCAATGGGAAACTAATTTTCTTTTTGATAACACAAATAAGATTTTATTCTGAAGTACTTAACTGAAAGGAGCACAACCCACATACACAAGGAGTATACAGAGAGCATTTCAAGTAACAGAACTAAAAGAACACTTTAAACTCTTCGTAAACAGTCTGACAATTCAAGAGCTGAACCAAAGTCAATATGAAAAGCAACATTAGAGTGAGTGGACAAAGTATTTGGATAGAGATTCTTCAACAATACTTTTGAGCTCTCCAGTTTCATGGAACATCTTCTATTTCACTCTTTCCAAATGGTTTGACAAAGAAGCATTCACAACCTTTTATGGCTCCTCATGAGACTTCCATGCTAGCTTAAAATGAAATCCTTAATTGGGTAGGAGTACTCACAAAACCCTAAATAGAGAAAATAACAAGGTTGATACTCTGAGCCACTTATAATGGATCTTAATATGATTGGCTGAATCCTCATCCTGGTTGTGAAGGAAATAACAACTTGGTAGTGGCCAGCATCATCAGGATCCAACCTCCTTAGCAGGAAAAGAGCCTTGCTCCCTTGAACTTCAAAGCTATAGAAAGCTTTAACTGAAAATTGCCTTTCTTAGCTAAACATCCTTAGCTTATTACCATAATCAATTCTCATAGCCAGAATTTGAATTCATTGAAGAAAAGCTTGCACCATCCTAAACTCTACATCAAGGAAATTTGTTCCAAAGCAAGAGGACAATCTTGTGTGACCGCCTATTTCGTCCTAAAAGTCAGCTATCCAAGCACTTTGGTGAGATGTAATGGAGCTGGAAAAGAGTCTTTCAATTGATTAACTTCACATAAGTATCACAATAGAATTAGTTTGAGGGCCATCACCGAAAATGATGCTTGTGCAAGCTTGAAAGGGTTCCCAATCTTTTTGAATGGCTTTCCAAAGCCCAACCTTGTACCCTCCTTCCCTTCCTTTGAGACCCAACCTCCTTTCAATTTATTAAATTTTCTTTGGATTACTTTCCTCCTTAAATTATCCCCTACGCCTTTTTAGTGATTAAGCCTTGTTGAGCTTTAAAAGCCTTCTGATTCCAAACCTTCTTTGCCTTTATTTGAATAAAAAATTGACCACCTTGCAACATGAATCTTTTTCTCAAGACTACTACCTCCCCAAAGAAAATCTTGCTAAATCTTCTCCAACGTAATCCTCACTACCTGTAGCATGGGTGAAATTGACATATAGTAAATTTAAAGGGTAATGATTGTGGTTTAATTAAAATAGCCCTCTTATCCTTAGAAAGATATTGCTTCTTCTAATAAGCCAACCTTCTTCTAAATCTTTCCTCCACTAAGTTTCAAATCAAGATAGATCTAAACAAGGCACCCAATGGTAATCCTAAGTGAGTGGTAGGCAACTTCTCTACTCTACAACCTATAACCTCTTGCAAATCCACAGTTGCCACATCCCCATTGAATCAACTTACTCTTTTGAAGATTGATTTTAAGCTTAAAGGGAACTTTGAAGCAAAAAAGAGATCCACCTCACATACAACACAAAACAAAAGGAAACCATCTATAGAAAACAAATGCAAAATTTCTGCCCCTGCTCTACCCCTTTTCCTCAAGAGAAATCTCCTATTGAAGTCACTTTCATGTCCGTACAAATAAAATAACTTAGAGCTGTATAGCTAACACAAGCAAGTAGAGCACATGGTTCAAAGTATCGACCTAGTAGTATCTGTCTTGGAGATGGCTGTGACAAGTCCACTACACAAGTTGGTATTATGCGATTCAAGAATAACTTGGTTTCAACCCAAATATGAATAACTAGACTTGCCCAAATGACTTGAAGCTATAACAACATTAGTCAAATCTAATGAAAATGGAAGAAAAGAATAGATAATCTCTAAATATCTTAGAGATTCCTCTTATCAATTAAAAAAGATGCTTTAATACATTAGTAGGAACAAAAACTTCAAATTGATTTACTTTCAAATATTTTTTTATTAATCACCTTTTTATGAAGATATACTAATTATCAAAAATTGGTATTTGGTGTAAAATGAGAATGGAAATGTTTCAAAAATTTTACTTCTTAATACTATCATAAATCAATTCCGTGCTTTTATAACTATTTAGATAATGTCAAATATATGAATTTGTTGTGTCCATCTAATTATAGTTATTTTTCTATTTCTTTTAGAATTTTTGAACTCTTTTACTAGCATATTGTGTGTATCATCCAATGTCGATTTGAGATACCATGACTGATGTGTGCCTTTGAACCTGCTGGATCAACAATTGATACGTGACTTTGAACCATGGTAGAGAGAAAGAGTGACACCCTGCCTCAAATCAGGAGAGTTTGAAAAGAAACCAATAGAAGGCATATTCACCAACACAAAGAACCTTATATCAGAAATACTTTAATACACCTGAGCCATTTTTTCCCAAGACCCATCATATTCATAATTGATAGCTAGAAATCCTTGTTAACCTGGTCATATGCTTTTCAAATATTCAACTTGCAAGCAACACTTAATTTAGAGCTTTTGAATTTAGAGTCATTGGACTTATTAGTAGTAAGAATCACATCAAGGATGTGTTCCCTTCTACAAAGCTTTTTGTGAATCAGAGGCCACCTTAACAATAACATTTCAGAACCTATTAGCCTAAATCTTTGCCAATAGCTTGTATCGACGTCCAACCAAACTCATAGGCCAAAAGTCCTTGACATCCTTTGCACCACACTTTGTGGGAACCAACATTACAGAAGTGGCATTCTAGCTTCTATCCAAAATAACAGCCTCATGGAACTTCTTTAAGAACCTCATCATTTTTCCATGAGCTATGCCCCAATCTGCCTTCTAGAATACCAAGGGAAACTTGCAAGCGCTTGGGGCCTTATCATCCCAAAGTTTTGCAGAGCTTTTAACACCTCCTCCCTGAATACTTTGGGAAAGTAAAAAATATATCAGAAAGTAATTTTTCTCACCCCAGAACTCTTCTGGGAAAAATGGATACATAATTTTACAGGAAACAGTGAATGGCCTCCCAACCTTATATGCTGCCAAATGTTGACTCTTTCTTTACTTTCAATGTCATAGAGCCCCAAACAAAGATATTCCTAATATATAAATTTAGCAAGAACTCAAATTGCCCCAAAGGTTTCAAAAGACTTTGTAGCGGTTTTAAAATTCCCTTATTAGTTACTTCAAGAATTGCTAAAAAAATTGAAAAAAAAAATGGTAATTCTATACTAGGTTTTTGATGTTGGTTGATGGGCAGCTTGATTGTTGTTTTTCTAGTTCTAGAGGTTTGCAGCTGGGGATGATTTACTCCTTATCTCATTTTACTGGTAATGAAGTTTTTGAGTGCTTTGTTTGAGGGTTGTGGAGAGTGGTGATGGTGGGGGGTTGACTGTTAGCCATTTATGGTTTGAAGGTGTACTTTATATATATATATCAAGAAAAATGATGCAAAATTAGATTAAAATTGCATAACAAAAAGGTTCTGACACTAGTACACAAGTTTACAACTTGTGCTGGACCTTAAAGGAAGTATTGTTTTTGAGCTATCTGATTTGTTGCCTGCTGACGATACTCTTACTTACTGTGCCTGAGTGAAGTTTAGATTTTATATGTTAGGTGCATGTTATTGTGTTCTAAATCCATTTCTGGATAAAGGATCAATAAGTCCTAAAGTGAGATTATTCCTCTGGGGGCAGTTGTGGATCTTGAGGCCCTGCTTCTGTACTAGGGCGTGAGGTGGGTAAGCTAACAAATTTTAAACCTAGAGCTGTGTGGGATCTGGTGATTGAGCAGTTTGAAAAAGAGATTTGTGGTGTCCTGATGAAGGGGAAAAAAAATTGTGGTTTGGAAGAGGCAATTTTTATCTATGGGGGATGGCTTACTTTCATTCTTAGTACCCTATCGAGTCTTATTCTATGCTATGTCTGAATTTGTGATGCCTATTTTAGTCCACCTGAGATCAGTGAAAGCTTCCATGAGAGGAGGTAGGTATGCACTCTCATTTGGTTTATTGGTCCTTTGTGTGTGCATTTATGAAAGGGGTTTTGGGGATTAGGAATTTATTTCTTCTAAACAAAGCCTTTTTTGGCAAGTGGCTGTGAAGATTTTTAGGTGACTGTTGTGATTGTCTTTGAAGAAAAGTAATGGTGGATAGATTGGGACTGGTGTTCAGGGAATGGTAAAGGTTCTTTAGGGTGTAGTTTGTGGAGACCTATTTGAAAGAGTTGAGATGCATTCCAGGGCTTCATCTGCTTTTCTGTGGGTAGAGGAGGAGGTCCAGATTCTGGCTGGATGCCTAGTGTGGGAAGGGGAATTTGCATAGTGGGTTCTGATGGGGGAAAGTCTTTTTAAGTCTATTCAAGGAGGAAAGGGAAAATATAAACAAACTTTAAGTAGAATTAATATTAATTAGAATTAAATTAGGATTAATATTTGTTGGAGTCAAATTAGGATTAGCTAGTTAGGTTATAATATAAATAGAATTTGAGTTATAATAGGTTATTCGAGTCCTAGTAGATCTATATAGACTATAGATCTGAAGAAGATCAAAGCTATTGTGGATTGTCTAGTACCAACAAATATCCATGAGGTGTGAAGCTTCCATGGAATGACTACATTGTATCGATGATTTATTCGAAATTTCAACTCTATTATGACCCCGATTATTGAATGCATGAAACCTGGTTCATTTATTTGGACCAAGGCAGCCAACAAGGCATTTGAAGAAATCAAATCCAGGATGGTGAACTCTCCTATCTTACATCTACTAGACTTTGAGAAAGTATTTGAGATGGCTTGTGATGTTTCCCATGTGGGAATTGGAGCAATTCTTAGCTAAGAAGGACATCTTGTGGCTTTCTTTAGTGAGAAGCTCAATGGAGCAAAGAAAAAGTACTCCACATATGAATTTTTTTTTTTGATGGGTAAATTTTATCCTTATTGGGGCTTGAATCTAGAACCTCCCACAAACCCTCCTCATCCTTTTACCACTTGAACCAGGCCTCAAGGGCAATACCCCACATATAATCTTGAATTCTATGCGGTGGTGCAAACAATTAGACATTTGGCAGCATTATCTCAGTTACAAGAAATTTGTTTTGTATTTGGATTATGAAGCCTTGCGATATCTTAATTCTCAAAAGAAGCTTAACGTTTGAGATGCAAAATGGAGCTGTTTTCTTTAGCTATTTACCTTCAATTTACAACATTTTGTAGGAGTTGAAAATAAGGTAGCTGATGCCTTTGGTAGGAAGGCCCTTCTTTAAGTAAACATGTTAGCCACTACCATTGGATTTGAAGAGTTAAAGTATTGCTATGGCAATGATGCTGATTTTGGAGATGTTCATTTCTCTCTTTTGAGTGGTTCAAAAGCAACACATGCTGATTTCCAGATTTTAGAAGGGTACTTGTTTTATAAAAATCATTTATGCTTACCAAGGACTTACGTACGTGATCATGTCATATGGGAACTTCATGGAGACGGAATGGGTGGACATTTTGGATGAGTTAAGACCATTGCTTTGGTGGAAGATTGCCTCTTTTGGCCTAGTTTAAAGAAGGATATCTGGAAGGTTATCAAGCAATGTCGAGCATGTCAAGTAGGAAAGGGTTCAAAGCAATATATATATATATATATTTTGATAAGTAAGTTCAAATTGTATAAAAACGCTAAAGGGGGGCACCAAAGTACATACGGTGTATACGACGGTTGTCTAATAGCGCCAAAAAGGATAGGGAAAACAAAAAAATACTCCCTCCCTCAATCTGTCCCCAATCAATCAATAAAATCAACTAAGAATATAGAAGTATGTTCCATAAACATGTTTGTCCAAGATAATAAACTGCACAAAAACAAGAACTTCAACCTTTAAATAGAAAGCTCTATATTCTCAAAAGATCTTCTATTTCTCTCCTTCCAAATTGTTTAAAAGAGGCACAAAGGCGTTGCACTCCACACTTTCTTTCTCTTTCTTCCAATGAATGAGCCCTGCCACCCTAAAAGGGTCTCTCTAACGGAAGCTCGAATCACCCAACACACCTTGAACAAAGAGAACAAGAGCTCCCACAACAGCCTTGTCTTCCCACAATGCGAGAGTATATGGTCAATTGACTCCTCATAAGCATAACAAAGGGAGCATCTATTGGCTAAAGACCACCTTCTCCTTTGCAATTGGTCTAAAGTTAAAACTTTCCCCCATGTTGCTTCCTAAGCAAAAAAACTAACCTTAGGAGGGACCTAAGCATTCCACACAATACTAGTAGGGAAATGGCTTACCCTTACTTCCTCGAGGATAGAAAGGAGAGACTTAACAAAAAAGGATCCACTCTTTGTAATTGCCCAAAACACCTCATCCTCCCTCTCCTCAACCACCACCTTGTCTTGAATCCCTAACAAGAAGCATTCCACCGTCTCAATCTCCCAATCATTTAGAGGTCTAGAGAAGCTTGGGTTCCATTCACCCCCCTTAGAACAGTGCATCCACAAATCCGCCACCCAAGCCTCTTTTGAGCTAGCTAAAGCGAACAAGGAAGGAAAGGACACGCATAAAGGCTCATCCCCACACCATTTGTCTCTCCAAAACTTGACCCTTCTCCTATTGCCCACTACAAAGAGAGTTCTGGAAAAGACTAACTCCCACAAAAGCCTTATAGCCTTCCATAGACCAACACCATAGCTGCCCCTCACTTCCTTAGAACACCAACCTCCTTCCAATCCCCCAAATTTACCACAAATAACTTCTCTCCAAAAGGCATCCCTTTCCTTAGCAAAGCACCAAATCCATTTGCAGAGGAGAGCCTTATTAAGAGAGTTAAAACATCTAACTCCAAGGCCAAAGCAAAATATATACACCATTACCAATTCCATCCAAACCTTGGGAAGACTTGAGCATGGATTTTGTACTTGGATTACAAAGGATGCAATAGGGCTTTGATTCTATATTTGTTGTGGTTGATAGATTTTCCAAAATGATACGTTTTATCCCATGTAAAAAGGCTTCAGATACTTCTTATGTTGTTGCCTTGTTCTTTAAAGAAGTAATTCGATTGCATGGATTACCACAATCCATTGTTTTTGATCGTGATGTCAAGTTTATGAGCTAAATTTGGAAAATCTTATAGGCTAATCTAGGTACTCAATTAAAATTTTTAAGTTCTTTTTATCCTCAAATTGATGGACAAATGTAAGTTGTCAATGACAACCTTGGTAATATTTTGAGATGCATTGTGAGAGATTAGTTGAGAAATTGGGACAATGTCTTGCCACAAGCTAAGTTTGCTTTCAACTGCTCCACTAATCGCACTACTGGGTACTCACCTTTTGAACTGGCATATGGATTGAAACCTAAACAACATATTGATCTTATACCATTACTTACTTCTATCTGCACCAGCCAAGATGGTGATGCATTTGCACGTCATATACAAGATATACATGAAAAGGTATGAGAAAAATCCAAAATCAGCAATGAGTCTATAAAAAGGCAACAGATGCGTATCAAAGATATATGTAGTTTCAAGAGAACATCTAGTAATGGTTCATCTACGTGCAGAAAGATTTCATTCAAGCACATATCAAAAGCTTCAAGCTAAGAAAATGGGTCCATTTCGGGTACCAAAATGGTTGGGTGAGAATGCATATTTGTTAGAGTTTCCTTTAGAATTGCATTTTAGTCTGATATTTAATGTGGGAGATTTGTTTATCTACCGTGGTCATCAAAACGAGGTAAGTGAAGAATTGGATCTTCAATTATCACTTAGTCTTAGCCCACGTCTTGAGATTGAGTATGTTCTTGACGATTAACTTGTGTCTACTCGACAAGGATACCAAAATTTTTTGGTGAAATGGTTCGGCAAACCACACTTTGACAATAGATGGATTACAACAACAAATTTTCAGAATCTTAACCTTGATCACTATTAATTTTATCAAGCATCTAACTCATTGGAGCCAAGTCCTTTCAAGCTAGGGGGAATCGATGAGGGAAAGTCTTTTAAAGTCTATTCAAGGAGGAAATGGAAGACATAAATAAACTCTAAGTAGGATTAGTATTAATTGAAATTAAATTAGGATTAGTATTTGTTAGAGTTAAATAAAGATTAACTAGTTAGGTTATAATATAATTAGAATTTGAGTCATAATAATTTATTAGAGTCCTAGTAGACTTTGAATGTTATAATAAGAATTAGAGTTATAATAGGTTATTAGAATCCTAGTAGACTTTGGATTTTTTAGAGAAACCTATAAATAAGGCTAATCAATGTAAATCAAAGGAATAAATTGATTGATATTAATAGTATTATGTTTTTTTCATTGCAAGTGTTGCAATCTTCAATGGTGAGACTCCTATAAGGCTTTAGTGAGACTTTAAGGTTTCCATCTTTACTTTGTCATTTCTTCTCTCTCTACTTTTTTATTTTTTTATTTATTTTTTTCTCTACCATAAACTTCTTGTTCCTCTCCTTACACCCTAAAATAAAAACCCTAATCCACCTACTTTTGAGTGTAGGCAACCATCCTAGGGTTGTCCTACATCAGGTTCTTATCTCTTATTGCCTTAGCGGTTAACAGAGATGCATGAGTTGCTGATTATTGGTGAGAGGAGGAAGGTCAGTGCCATTTGAATCTGGAGTTTCATCACCAGAGTTTTGACTACTGGGGACTGGAAGAATGTGGGATCCATTGATATAGGCTGCCTAGAGGTGTAATGAGTTAATGTGAACGCATTCTTTTTTTCCTTTTTTGCTGTTCAAACAAAAGCAATTTTGGTTTCTCAAAGTGTTGTGTTCATTTTATGTTAGTTTTATTTAGGTGTTCCAGGGTAGCCATAAACCTCAATTGAACAAAATGATCTGACTGTTACATAGTGACATTCTTTCTTGTACCTTTGTTCAGGCAAATATTAACCATGGTTGCTACTGTTAATATTTTTGATAAAGTAATGTAGTGCATTTCTCAAGCTTTAAAATTTTTTCTGGTGGTTAATTATTCTTGTTCTTCATTCCTGACATATATGTCTGTGTGGCAGTTGCAAAAGAGACAGAGTTTGAGATTTGGGGTTTCATTTTTGTTATGCTTGCTGCTGTTATGTCTGGGTTCCGCTGGTCCATGACTCAGATTCTTCTGCAGGTATTTTGTCTATTTACTTTATATTACATGATCACTGGGGCGTGAATAATTGGATCCAAAAGTTAGCTTATCTTTTTTTTATAACTCTGAGTGCTTACTTTACCTTTGTTGGCTTGGACCTAACTTTTCATTCTGCTGGTGCATGCTGATATCGAAACTGACATGAAGAAAGAAGCCTATGGTAAGCACTATACTTCTGTGTTTGGGATGGCTACTGTTGTGAGTTAGTATAAACCTATGAGTTCCACATAACATGCACATATGCAAACTATGTAGATCCACTCCTCACTTATGTAACATCTAAAATATCCTCACAACTTGTGTAAGTAGCTTTGTGAATCTTTATGTCAGATATTTCTTTATTAGTAGCTTTGTGAATCTTATGTCAGGTATTTTTTTTTATTACTATTAAAGTTAAGATTCTGTTAATTTACTTGAGAAATTAGGGGAAAACTATATGATTTATGTTGATGAAAAGAGGATAAATCACATGAAAGCCTATATCAGGTTAGGAGAAGATGAGTGCTGAAGTTCTGCCAATGGCTGAGAATATCCCATTATATCTCAATGAGTCTTGCTTTATCTCCCCCTATTTTTATGATTTTTAGGATGATATTAGAAGAATTCAAGATTGATGGTATATATGAATAATATGGAAACAAATATCAAGTATGATATGAGGTGACCTGTGGAAAAGTGAAACATTCCACTTCACTACCTATTATTATCATTAAATACTAATAATTTTGGCTTATAAAAAAATAAAAATTCAATACAAATAATTTTGAAAACTATGGATATGTTTAGGGCTCCGTTATTTATAGCATCATACCCTAATCTGGAATAAATGCTGTAAATACCTGAAACAACTCAATTATTGCCATCTTGGTCAAGCTGAGGACATTAACATCAAGTTGCTCTGAGATAGCACATGGTTAAAATGTCTATTGGTTTGTAAAAATGAAGAACAATATACAGTGAATGTTTCTAATGTCTATACTATGTACATTTGTTTCAGCATGTGAAACCTAGTCTAAATGAAGTGATGTGCTCTATGGTAAAGTGACTAATGGAAATAAAGAACAAATCATTCACACAGCTTACCTAACTTGGATCCTCAAATCTCAACAGTTTGAAATCATAAACATGAAGATCTCTGGAATTGATCCATGTTATGTTTACTAATCAACTCCCCAATTCACAAGAAGGCACTCTCAAAGATCCGAACTCCTTCAAATTTGTCTTGGCTAAATCCTCAAGCAAAAACATGAACCCATGAGCAAGAATAGGTTGTGCTGGTTGTTTCGTTGTTGAAAGAATTGTGTTTAAAGGCTTGGATTCGGATCTCCCAATAATTCTCATGGTTCAAAGTCATGGTATTGGTTGCTAACTTAGCAAGTTCTAAGGTGTATTGATCTCAATATCTCAGATCGGTATTAGATGATACACACAATATACTAGTTTAAAAACTAAAAGAATTCTAAAAAATTAATAAAAAATTTTAGAAAAATAATTATAATTAAATGGACTCAACAAATTAATAAATAAACGAATATCATATTTGCCATTATCTAATAACATAAAAGCACAAAATTGGTTTATGATAGTATTAAGATATAAGAATTTTTAAAATATTTTTGTATTCATCTTTACATCCAATACCAAATTTTCATAATTGTTATATCTTGAAAAAAAAAAAATGTTTGAAAGTAAGTCAATTTTGTAGTTTTGGTGTTCCTACTAATGTATTAAATATATTTTTTTTTAATTGATAAGAGGAATCTAAGATATTTGGAGATTATCTAGTTTTTTTTTTCCTTCCATTTTCATTAAATTTGAGTCATTTTGTTGTGACTCAAGCTGTTTGGGAGAGTCAAGCAATTCATATTTGAGTTGGAACTAAGTTATTCTTGAATTGCATGATACCAACTCATGCATCAGACTCATAGTGGCCATGGCTGAGACGGATGCTACTTGGTCAATAGACTTGATACTTTGAACCATGATCATTCTTGGAATTTGGGGCTGAGTTTTATATGCTCCAGTAGCAAAAGAACTATAAATGTGTTCCATGAAACCCTTGAGTGTACCTGAACTGTAGAAATGGGTCCTGAACTAGAGGTGGTTTGATGGGTGCTCTTTGGGTAAATTTTATTGACCTGTTAATTAGTTGAGCTGGGCACTCAATCAGTGCACAATTAAGTCTCAATTGGTTATCATGTGAATGCCATTGACCGACGCAAAAAGCTGAAGTTAAATCTATATACCAAAAGGCTCAATCCAGTGAATGGAGTTCCTATATGTCGCATAGCATATTTTAGAGATCTGATTTGAAGAAGTTATGGTATTGAAAGACTAATAATGCATGTTGAGTATGCCTGAGTGTTTTTGATGACTAGCACAGGTTTATCTGTATAGTATAGCATGATTGAAATGGGCATTGTGAAGGATCTTTAACCACCGTTTGTAATGGAATATACCAAGACTAAATTCCTAGTGGGCTTATATCTAAAGAAAATAAAGGTTAGAGCTTCCAAAGTATAAGGGGTTTGATTCTTCCCCCATATAACATAGTTCTCTTTACTATATGACTTTACTAGTGAAACAGCATTAATGTGAGCTTTTCCAGTTCTGTCATAGCCTGGACTTTGATGGCAAACTATCCTCTGTTTCCTCCCATTTGGGGTTGCCTTTTCTTTTAAAAAAAATTTAAATTTAGAGTTAATTCTGTATGTTTATTATCTAAAATGATCACTATAAGGTTCCTCTATGTGGTTGTTTCCAGGTTTGAAAAATCCACTTACATTGATGAGCTATGTGGCTCCAGTGATGACTGTGGCTACCGCTCTACTTTCTCTTCTAATGGACCCGTGGTATGAATTTAAAACGAACAATTACTTCAATAGTTCATGGCATGTCATACGGAGCTGCTTGCTGATGCTAATTGGTGGAACTCTGGCCTTCTTTATGGTAGGAATACTGACTTATTTTCATTGAATTTTTAGCATTGGTCTCATCTTATTTATTTATTTATTATTGCTTTGCTGGGCCTTGACCTTGTTTGGTGACACAGTATTTGATGACTTATTCTCAGGCTTTACATACATTTCCTGCTGCTGTCAAATTATTCTTGGCAACTTATTTGGTATTCCTCTTGGTCTGAATAAGCCTGGTCTGAGTTTCTGCTCTTTCCTTTTGTTGCAGGTTTTGACAGAATACATTCTTGTCTCAGTAACTAGTGCTGTAACAGTGACTATAGCAGGGGTTGTCAAGGAGGCTGTCACTATTTTGGTATGAGCTGTTGTTAAATTATTGATAAATGGATATGCAATTTTTTGACTGTTCCCATATATCTATGGTTGTATCCTGCCTTCTTGACTACCTGTTTGTCAGTCTCATCCATCTAAGCATTCTGATTTTGCCTACTTTCATTTTCTAAACGTTTATTTAAAATGCTCAAACATTTTTCTTTTTTGATAAAACAAGTAAATCTACTAGCCCCACTTGACTGGACTAGGAAAAACCACTGGTGCTTGCCCTCTCCAAGAACTGTGTATCAGGTAAGCTCAGGCTCTAACTTGGGACCTCTTATCCTTGAGTCAGTTGAGCTGCCTGTGGGGGCAATTGCCCAAACCTTTTGTATCATAAAATATAGGTAGCCTTAGTGTCATCTTATAACATTTTGCTTTAACTTGACACAAATAAATTTGTCATTGCTCAGCAAAAATATTCTACAGTTATAAAACACTCAATAAGCACTTCCCATTTAATCCATCCTGCCCTAATTCTATAGTTAAAATCCTCCTTGCTATTACCTTCAGATCAATTTCATATCCTGGATGATCTTAGTTGTTTTATTTCATTTGTTACATGATTTTGGTTAGTTTTATATCCTGATCATATTTGCTCAATCATTGGCACATTGCTGATCCCTTCCATTTGTTTCCAAATCATTTTCTGACCTTGTATATTGCTGGTTCAGGTTGCAGTCTTTTACTTCCATGATCAGTTTACCTGGTTGAAGGGGGTTGGTCTATTCACAATCATGGTTGGTGTTAGTTTATTCAACTGGTACAAGTAAGTCATCATTTAACATGTTTTTGAGCAAAGTTTATACATGTCATTGTTCTGCTTCCTTTGATCTTGTTGCTAAATGCAGTTAATACTCTGTAGTTTGTAGGACTATCAAGCTAATATGTTTTGTTGCTAAATGAAGTCTATACCCCAGTAATCACCTAAATGAAGCTTCAGAATATATATGAATTTATTTATATAGGCTCCATTTCTATAATAGGATGAATTCCTAGAACTCCACTGGTGTCAATAACTAGCATTGTCACCATCTATATGAAAGGAACTCCAAATATGTTGCCATTTTTGCTATAGAAACAACGATTCATTGTTGAATGAATCAAGAGTACAAGAAGGACAAGTTAACCTTGAAATGAGAGAAAACAGAACCATTATAAAGAAGGAAAACATGTCTGTAACAAGAACAACCAATGAGTTGAAGCTGCCAAAACTTCATATTTAGAGTAGGAAGAAATTTTCATGAAAAGAAAAGATTATCTCCTTGCATTTTGTCCGAGGTTCACCTAGTTGAATCCTGCTATGTTGTGTGGGTTTGGTTGACAAAAAAAATGTGGTTGTGTGTGATCAAGCCCTGAAGTAATCAAGTTTTGTGCTACATTGCAGATTACACGCCATCTAAATAGAGCTGATACCTTTAATTCAAAATATAAATCATGATAAATTAAATTATTTTTACTCTTCATTAAGTTATTGAGATTGATGAGAACAGTTGATTCATGGATGACTTTGTGCTTTACATAGGTGTAGTTAGTCATTTTTATTTGGCAATCCAAATCTTAGATAGAAAAAGTTGACATTTTGTATGATCTTCCTTATAAACCACGCCCAACCCCCAAGAAAAGGAAGGAATAATATGCTAAAAAACCAAATCCAAAGAGATCCCAAACTAATTTCATGTTTGTAATGAAACCTTTTAGTTCTTGAATAATATGATATCTTTGAGGTGTATGGCTCCTTTGTTAGCTATAAAGGCAGCTATCATAAGTTTTTAAAGCAAGAAATTTCCTCAGAATTGCCAACCATTTTGTTTGATGAAGTTTTGCAAGATTTTCCTTCCATTTATAGAGGTGCAATTTCATTAGGTGTGCACCACCTTGCAAGTGACTGTCAGCAAGGCAAATGATGAGATGTTCACCTGTAAATTCCCATCAGTTTAGCACTGACGTGTGAATATCAATGGTTCCAGCCTGCTAATCATGTATAGCATAAGCTTCATGTACACCATTGACTTATTCTCCAAGATGGGTTTATCATTGGTATTGATTTCTTGTTTTTAAGTCCTTTGTTAGTGAATGTTCTAAAATCTCGATTGATGGAAATAATTAAAAATTTAAGAGTTTGTTCCCTAGTCTGTGAAATCTGGTGTCAATGAGTCGATCATTAAGATCAACCAGTCAAGGCTTGCGTTGATGCAATACCTGTTTTTTACACTTACTAATTCATCCCAAGAGTGCTTAACCTAATTTGTCAAATATGATAAAGAGCCAAGCCTTAATCAATCTTTAGAGCATTGATGCATGCCATGCAAAAACTTGTTAGTGCTTTGACTTTTTTGCTGGACAGTAGATATTCTTTATTGTCATTATCATTAGGTTTCAGATCATGACCATTTAATGCATTTTGTATCCTGCTTCCCCCAACAGCAAAGTTCTCATAATATGTCTTTGTGTTGTCATCTTTCTAATTCTTACTTTTATTTTTATTGTTTAGATATCTAAAGCTACAGACGGGCCACAGCAATGAAGTTGACATGGGTGATACTGCTGGTGATATTGCTGGCTCACTCAAATCAAATATTAATGCAAGATATGTTATTCTTGAGGAGGTGGATGAGCAAGAGGATAGCACTTGAAAGCCCTGGTTGACAAACCATTTGAACTCAATGAGTTTAAGTAAGACTTTAATTCTATCTTCTTTAAATGATTGTTATGTTGAATAATTTGGTTGACCTCTATAATGTTCAGTCTGTTCCTATGAGTTTCTAGATTCAACTTCTTATGCACCTATATAGTGGCATATGTGAAAGTAGCATTGATAGAGTTTCATACTTGTGTACCTTGCCAACAAAGTGCATGTTAATCATGGACACCTTTACTTGTTCTATGCTTTTCTACCCACTCTCATTTTTATCAGATTTTATTTAAAAATTCATGTGCCTTTCACTGTGTGGTATATATCCTATTTTGAAGAAATAAAATATAATAAATCTTCATATTAGAGGTGGTAGTGTTTTTTGTTTTTCATTACTCAATTTGTCTGAGTTTGTCTTTCCTATTCAGTTAAGTGGTCTTTCTTTGGATTGAAGTAAGATATGTGGTTTCTTACATGATTCTCAAACTTGGATTAGTTTTAACTTTCTTACTTTCGTTATGTGGAATGATACTTATTCAGGACGAATGGATTTTCAGGTTTGATTGATGAAGCTTGTAAGGTGTCTTATTTCCAGCTAGTCTCTGAATTAAACAATCCTGTGCTCTCTGAGCTATGCCTTCGGTGTTTTGGAGTTCTTCTGTTGGATCCATGGCAGGAATTTTTGTAGATTAAAGAGTCAAGCCAATAATTTCTTGACTTCTAGCACAAGGTAAGCAGAAAAAAAAGGGGGAAAAAAACTGTGGTGTGGGAAGTTTCCTCAAGCTTTCGGCTGATGTAATATTTGTATTCGGTATTAAGTATGCTTCTTGATTCCAAAAATTGTCATTATTGATTCAATTTTTCGATTAATTTTTTCATTGATATTGAGATATTGAAGATGTAAATGAGCACAAGAAGCTATAATAGATATCTTCTTCTTGGTGTTTCAAATATCAATGTTTTGTTGGGTTGTGTTTTTACTTCGATGTAAATAATAAATCCACTTAGCCCTTGTTTCTATTGAAGGATTCCAGCTCCATTATTGTTCCATGGAGAGCAGCCTATATGCCAAAAAAGGAAAAAAAAGAAAAAGAAAAAAAAGCAGGAATGCATTTGATATTTCAGGGCAGAGCCTGACGACTACTGCTTCAGAGACAAAAATGGACTCTACAAGATTGTATCTACATTCTACCATTGATCAGTGCTTCAGCAACAAAAATGGTATGTTTCTCTTGGTTGGCATGCCAGTTTTCTTCTCCTCTTTGTTGGAAATCCATGAAAAGAGATGTTTAGAACGAGTTGCAATAATGACCATGAGGTGGGTGCTGCACTGAAATATGAAATTATTCTTGGTCGAGGTTGAGACAAGCACCAACATTCGCCATGCCAACTTGGTGCCTCATTATGTCATTGGATTTTTCATCCCTTCCTTAGTGTTTAACAAAATTTCAGCCCTTTCCTCTGGGCACATTCATTTCACTCTTTTTAATGCACTTCCATAGACTGGAAAACCTTGACGCAGTCCAACATGTATATGCCCCTACATAGCAATTTGGGGTTTGCATATTCCATTATGTCTACAAGGAAACCTAACATAAGAGAGGCTAGCTATAAGATGGGTGGGAGTGAATCTATAACCAAAAGACCAATATGTGATCTTCACAGCAATGATAGGTCACATAAGCAACAGCATATTGCCGTCCCTCTCTTTGGTGATTGTTTAAATATAGCTGACCTATCTAAGACAATGCACAAGTAGTATCTTCCACAGGATGAATCCTATGCTTATGGTTGAGAGCTGGAAACTAGGAAGCAATAGATGACAAAATATGTATCACTTCCTCATGTCATGAGGCAACCTTTATAAATGTCTTAATTCATCCAAATTCCTGTTGTCTTCCTTTGTCCCTCTGTAAGCAATGAACATCAGCCGTGTTCTGAGTTGTGTGCTACATTTTCTGAGTCTTCTTATCCATTCTTTACACCATGTCAATGCCCAAGATCATCTAGTGGTCAACATACCATCTTTGAGGACTAACAATTTCTGGCTCAGTGGTCCTTACTTCAACCCTGCTAGTTTCCTAGATGTCAATAATTCAGTTGCAAACCTATCATCCTTATGGGTTAACAAACCATCGGCTGATCATCATGTAAGCATTGGCAGCAATTCTATTCTCGTCCCAATCCTCGTAAGAGTAAGTGACCGCCCCTCAGGTTTTGTATGTGGTTTCTACTGCAATTATGACTGCAATGGCTTCGTGTTTGCTGTTCTCACATTCCCAAATCATAATGCAACTGATGACAGTATCCTGCGGGCAGATGAGCTGAAAGTAGTGTGGTCGGCTAACAGAAACAGTTTGGTTAGTAAAAATGCAACCTTGCAACTTACTGAACAAGGAGATTTGGTCTTGAAAGAAGCTGATGGCACCACTGCAGTTTGGTCTACAAACACAAGTGGTAAGTCTGTGGTTGGCTTAAACTTGACTGGGACAGGGAACCTGGTGCTGTTCGACAGCAATAATGAGACGGTCTGGCAGTCTTTTGATCATCCAACAGACAGTCTACTTCCAGAGCAGAGATTGGTTTCTGGGCAGACACTCGTAGCTAGTGTTTCAGAAAAAGACTGGTCTCAAGGTTTGATTTCATTTGACGTTACTAGTAATGCTGTTGCTGCACGTGTTGGATCCAATCCACCCTTGGAATATTTTCTCTGGCGAGTCGATTACCTCGACGCTATAATATTTAAAAACGACAGCCTCTTTCTTTCTTCAGGCGTGCCAATTGGGGAGTTTCCAAGTCCTCCTGTATCATTTACTCGGTACATGAAGCTGGAACCCACAGGGCAATTGAGATATTATGAGTGGGTAGAATATGGGTGGAGGGTTTCTCGCAGTCCCTTATTTGGTGACTTTGATTGTCTGTACCCCTTGAGATGCGGCAAATATGGAATTTGCTCAAATCGGCAGTGCAGTTGTCCCATACCAACCAGTGAAGAAAACATCCATTTTAGGATAATAGATCAGAAGGAGCCTGATCATGGGTGTTCCGTAGTTACTCCATTGTTATGTGAAGCTTCTCATGATCAGAGTTTTGTCGAGCTCAAGGATACTTCATATTTTCCTGCTCTCTTCTATAGCGAGGATGCTACGGACGTTGAAAGTTGCAAGCAGGCCTGTCTGAAAAATTGCTCCTGCAAAGCTGCAATGTTCACAAAAATTTCGAGTTTTATAAAATGCTCTTTCCTATCTGAAATCTTTTCTCTCACGGATATGGCAGCAAATAAAGATATAATTGATTCGACCGTATTCCTTAAGGTGCAAAACCTTCCAAAAAGGCCCAAGGCTCCTCCCCTTGTCCCTCCTCCTCCCTCAAATACAGGGAGCAAGATTATAGTCATGCTGGTATCCTGCTTGGCAGCTTTCTTTGGTCTATTTCTTATCGTCGTGACAAGGCAATCTCTTCCTCTGAAGAGATACGATGCCAAGGAAGATGAGGAGGATTATCTCTGCCAAGTACCAGGTTTGCCTACTAGATTCTCTTATGAAGTCTTGGTAGAGGCAACTGAAAATTTTAGTCAGAATCTTGGAAAAGGAGGATTTGGTTGTCTTTGAAGGGATTCTGAGTGATGGAACCAAAATTGCAGTCAAGTGTCTCAATGGTTTTGCTCAAACTAGAGATTCGTTCTTAGCCGAGGTTGAGACGATAGGCAGCATTCACCATCTCAATTTGGTAAAACTGATTGGATACTGCGCCATCAAATCAAGTAAGTTCTTAGTTTATGAATATATGTGTAATGGATCCCTAGATAAATGGCTCTTCCACAGAAACCAAGAGCTTTCCCTTGACTGGCAAACCAGAAGGAAGATCATCCTGGATATAGCAAAGGGTCTAACCTATCTCCACGAAGAATGCCACAGGAAAATAGTGCACTTAGATATTAAACCCCAGAACATCCTTTTGGATAAAAATTTCAATGCAAAAGTTTCTGATTTTGGTCTGTCCAAGCTAATGGACAGGGACCAAAGCCAAGTTGTGACGACATTGAGAGGAACTTTGGGGTATTTGGATCCTGAATGGTTCAGCTCTGCAATCACAGAAAAAGCAGATGTATATAGCTTTGGTGTTGTGACCTTGGAAATTTTGTGTGGACAAAAAAATCTGGATCACGCTAGGCCTGAGAAAGATATGCATTTGTTGAATCTTTTCAAGGTGAAGGCAGAGGAGGGAGGACTGTCAGATTTGGTTGATAAGCATAGCAAGGATATGCAATTACATGGAGCAGAGGTTGTGGAGATGATGAGAGTTGCTGCATGGTGTTTACAAAGTGACATCACTAGGAGGCCTTCCATGTCAGTGGTGGTTAAGGTCTTGGAGGGGGTGATTGCTGTGGAGGATAATCTGGACTACAATTTTTTCAATCCATCAGCCCAAAGAGGGATGGAAGCAGTTGGCTGCCAAGAGTTTGTCTTTGCCTCTCCACTATCGTCATCAGTCCTATCAGGACCCAGGTAGGAAAGTAAAAACTTCAGGCCACAAACACTTCAACAATAAATGCTCCTGCTATGGTCTTTTGGTTCTTTCTGCTCAATAGCTTCTATTGGATTTATCTAGCTGTCTTGGAGGTAATGACAGTGTCTGTTTTCTTGGTTTTGTGGCAATTGTTTTCTGCAGGAAATTTGTTTGAATTATCATATACTCCTCTTCAATCCTTTGTCAGTTCAATCAATCCTTTGTCAGTTATTGAGATAATTGAAGACTTAAATGGGCACAGAAAGCTCTAGATATATTCTTTTCGGCTTCTCAAAAATTTAGTATTTTGTTATGTCATATGGTCTGTGCTTTTCTTGGATGCAAATAAAGCATTTGTTTCTGGAAATCATAGGGAATTTCATCCTTTTGAGCTACTTGATCGGGAACCTGTGACAATCATTAGTCCATTGGTGAACAGCTTAGTGACAAAAAATTTAGCTGGAATTGATTGAACGATTTACTTGTAACAGATTAATTAGGTTAAGGAGGCAGGTAAAGCTATTTTTAGTAGCCAACACCTCAACTAAGGCACACTCTTCTATAATTTTGTCCAGGTTTTTTAAGGTGGAACTTTGTTCTCTTGTCATATAGGCAATGAGCATCAGCTGGAATCTGTGTTGGGTTTTTCACCTTTTCATTCTAATGTAAATACTTAACCAGTGCCAGACCTCATGATGATGTTGTTGTGACCCCTCTAAATCAATTACAAACATTCCATCTGCTTCCCATTTTCCTGATTTCACAGATGGATTGACTTTGAGCGTCCTTGTAGGTGTGAAACTTCAGTCCACCTTTGCCTGCTGCATCTTCTGCAATGGAAATTGTGACACTTCACCCATTTCCATCTTCTTTGTCCATATCAACAGTGTTTCATAATCTCCACATGGCCCAAAAATAACCAGGTGTCTTGTACAACTTAATAATAAGATATATAGTTTGTGGGAATTGTGAAATAATATGAGGTTGGCAGCACAATAGTCCATACTAGATTAATGAATGGGATAAACTATTTTCTGTCAATAAAAGATGGGCAGCTTGATCTTTGGTTCCCTAATTGCTCTCTTGTAGAGCTTTGCAGAGTACAGTTACACCTTTAGATCTACCTGAAGATTACACCTATTGAGAGTTGTAAACCGGCTTTTTATTGAAAGAACTGTTCATGCAGTGCTGCTTTATATTTTTCTTGATATGATTGGACTTATTTAGAACCATTCCAAATCTTTTGCATAGTATCCGTCCTTGGTGCTTTTTTTGGTATGTTTCTCATTATCACCGTATCCTAGTGTTTCAATTTTTTCCCACCAAAAGATAAAGGATTGTGATGAAGCCAGTGGAGAACTTTTAGGAATATTCCTCAAGAAAATGAAGGAATGTTCATGAGATATTTATCTTATAGATGAAACTTTAAGGCTATGTTTGGTTCCCGGAAAATGTTAAGAAAAGGAAAAAAAATAATGTGGAAAATTATTTTCTTTAGTTTCGGTGACATAGAAAATATGATGGAAAAAAATATAAAGGAAAATATTAAAAAAAATATCATAATATTTTCCCTACTATTTTCCTTAAAAAATAATGAGAAAAATAAGAGAAAAAGAGAAGGGTAAAGTTGGGGGAAATTTTATCAGGCTCGTGGTATCGTCTTCACCGAGTCTCTTGTTCACCTCTAAGTTTCTCTTCACCGGTCGCTATGACTTCTCATCGTCGTCGACCCTTTCAACAACCACCACTATCACTCCGACCACCTTTTAGTGCGTCTGAAAACCTACCATTTTTAGGCACCTGAGTTCCCATGGATGAAGTGTGTTATTCAAATCAAGTTCCCATGAGTCTCCTTTCTTACCTAACCCAATATGAAAACTATCCATCCCTCTGTCCATTCTCATTGTACATAATACGGGGAAAAGAAAGAAGACAAACTTTTCAGATACAATATTTGTCAAACCAACACATCAAATCTAAGAAAGAGAGAAGGAAAGAAGCGCAGAGACTGACCACTATGGTGGAAGGGTGGTGCGCCAGTACCGAGGGCGAAGCTCCGCTGCTTGCTGTGTGGCTACGATGGCTGTGTGAGAAACGAGAGAGGGATATAGGGTTTCTTCCTCTCATATATGAGTACCACTCTTCACTATATTTTCATAAAATTACAACATGACCCCTACATTTTTCAAAATTTCTAAACCTGCATCAAAATACTAAGGCTGCATCGGTTGAGTCCAACCCAAACTGAAAAATCCAAGCTCTCAACCCAATCAAAGGTGGGTTGGGCTTGGATTGAGGCTTCACCAACCTAACTTAGCTAAAGATTGAACTTATGTATATTTATACTTATTAATTGTAGCATTATAACTTCTATCACATACAACATGAGAATTAAAAACTTGAAGTCAATGAGGTATTATATGAAGTGAAAAATGGATCAACACTTGTAATAATGATAAATTTATAAGAAACCCTAGTTTATATTGATAACCATTTAAGACAAATTGTTGATTTTGTTTTCTTTCCATTTTTCCTTCGACTTTTTTTTTTGTGGTTAACCAAACAAAAGAAAATGAATTTTTTTTTTCTTTTGAATTTTCCATGGATAACCAAACAAGTAAAAAAATTTCTATTCATTTCCTTCGTTTTTTCTTTCCTTCCATTTTTCCTCCCAATTTTCTTTCTCTCGCATTTTTCGGGAACCAAACGTAGCCAAAAGGTAGGACAATGAACTTCACGGGAGAAGCTTGGTGGGAGGTTGCATTAAAATGTCTAGATGGTTTAGGTCAAAATCAGAAATCATTCTTAAGGGAGGTTAAAACAACTGGCAGCATCCACCAAAGTCATTGGGATTTTCATTTTCAAGTATACTTCACCTTGAAATGTTGTTTACACCTTTCTTTTTAATTCATTTTTGGCGGGGACTTTGAACGGGTTATCCAACATATAGAATAAATCCATATATATTGAAAACTAAGAGCTCTATGCGATCTTCACATCAATGGTGGGTCACATAAGTAACGACACGCTATCATACTTGGCGATCAATCATATGCAGCAAAGGACAATATTGTTTGCTTCAGCTGTAGATGACACTAAATCCAGATTTTGTAAAACATGCATGCATGGTTGTGTTAAATACAGATTTTGTTAGAAAATAGAAATTAACAAAGGTTTAAACAGGCATGTTCATGTGCACATGCTTATTGCTATAAGTCTTCATCCTGCCATCTTCTCCCTTTGTCACTCCATGAGATATGGGCATCAATTATGTTCTTTTTCTAGTAATTCTTTTCTCATCTTACCACCTTGTCAATGCCCAAGATGCCTCTTATCCAGTTTCCAATATATCATCTTCATGGATATTTAACAACCCTTCTGATTATTTCATTAATTCTCTTTTTGTACCTTCCTATTTCAATGCCCTAAATGTCTATAATCGGGTTGCTAATCTATCGTCCTTGTGGATTAACAACCCTTCACCTGATCATTATGTGTTATCAGATGATAAGTCTATGTTGATGCCAATCCTCCATAGAACGAGAACTGGAAATGCAGGTTTTGTATGTGGCTTCTACTGCAATTATGAGTGTGATGGCTACCTGTTTGCGGTCCTAATATTCCCATACAGAAATATTCATGCTTCAGGCAATGATCCAGTGGTAGAATTCCCAAAAGTAGTGTGGTCTGCAAATAGAAACAATTTGGTTGGAGCTAATGCAACATTGCAGCTCACAGGAGAAGGAGATTTGATCTTGAAAGAAGCAAATGGCACTGTAGTTTGGTCAACGAATACGTCTGGTGAGTCTGTTGTTGGTTTGGGATTGACCGAGACAGGAAACCTCATATTGTTTGACAGCAATAATTCTTCTGTTTGGCAGTCTTTTGATCACCCCACAGACAGTCTCATTCCAGGCCAGACATTGGTTTCCGGGCAGAAAATGATTGCTAGTGTTTCAGAAAAAAATTGGTCTGAAGGTTTTATTTCATTTTATGCTACCAGTGAAGGTATTGCTGCTTGTGTCGGGACCACTCCACCTCTGACATACTTTTTCCGGCATGTGGGTAACACTGGAAGTATAAATGTTTCATTCACTAAAAGGGGTCTCTTTCTATCTTCAGAAGAGCCAATTTGGGAGTTTCCTACTGCATCTTTTGCTTGGTACATGAAGTTGGAACCGACAGGGCAATTGAGATTTTATGAGTGGATTAAAAATGGCTGGAGGGCTTTGCTTATTCCCTTGCTAAGGGAACTTGATTGTCTATACCCTATGACGTGTGGAAAATACGGAATTTGCTCAAATGGGCAGTGCAGTTGTCCCAAACCAGCTGACGGAGAAACAAGCTATTTTAGGCAAATACGTTATAACGAACCCCATCTTGGGTGTTCTGAAATTACTCCCTTATCTCGTGAAGCTTCTCATTATCACAGTCTTCTTGAGCTCAAGGAAACTACATCTTTTCCTTTTCCGCCCGAACATGAAGCCAGCACTGATATTGAAAGTTGCAAGCGTGCCTGTCTGAAGAATTATTCCTGCAAAGCTGCTGTGTTTCTGACTGCTAAAGGTAAAGTATTTTGCTATCTCCCATCTGAAATCTTTTCACTGATGAATATAGAAGTGTATTCTACATTATTGGATTCGACTACATTCCTTAAGGTGCAGAACGTCCCAAAAAATGAGTCTCCAGCAGGCACTGATCTCATTCCTGGTTCTCCCCCACCCTCAAAAAAGACGATAAGCAAGATTTCAGTTATACTGTTATTAAGTTTAGGAGCTTTCTTGTGCCTGTTCCTTGCTGTTATTGCATGCTATTCTCTATCTTTGGGTTTCAAAGATGCCAAGGAAGATGAGGAGGATTATCTGCACCAAGTACCAGGAATGGCTACTAGGTTCTCTCATGAAATCTTGGTAGTTGCAACTAAAAATTTTAGTCAAAAGCTTGGTAAAGGAGGATTTGGTTCAGTCTTCAAAGGGATTCTGAGCGATGGAACCCAGGTTGCAGTGAAGTGTCTGGATGTTTTTTGTCAAGCTAAGAATTCCTTCTTAGCTGAGGTTGAGACAATAGGTGGCATTCACATATGAACTTGGTAAGACTGGTCGGATACTGTGTCAAGAAATCAAAAAGGCTCCTCGTTTATGAATATATGTGCAATGGGTCCTTGGAAAAGTGGATCTTTGACAGAAGCTCGGGGCTTGCTCTTGACTGGCAAACCAGAAGGAAGATCATACTCAACATAGCAAGGGGTTTAGCTTATCTCCATGAAGAATGCCAAAAGAAAATAGTGCACTTGGATATTAAACCCCAAAACATCCTTTTAGATGAAAATTTCAATGCAAAAGTTTCTGATTTTGGATTGTCCAAGCTGATTGACAGGGACCAGAGCCAAGTGGTGACGACCTTGAGAGGAACTTTGGGGTATTTGGCTCCGGAATGGTTCAGCTCTGCAATTACAGAAAAAGTAGATGTGTATAGCTTTGGTGTTGTGACCTTGGAAATTTTGTGTGGACGGAAAAATTTGGATCGCTCTCAGCCTGAGGGAGATACGCATTTGTTATGTCTTTTTAAACAAAGGGCAGAGGAAGATCTACTGTTGGATTTGGTTGATAAGAACAGTGAGGATATGCAGGCCCACGGAGCAGAGGTTGTGGAGATGATGAGGCTTGCTGCATGGTGTTTACAAGGTGAGGTCACTAAGAGGCCTTCCATGTCCGTGGTGGTAAAGGTCTTGGAGGGGGTGATCAATGTTGAAGGTAATCTGGAGTACAACTTCTTTTATCCAGCAGTCCCAATAGGGACTGAAGCGGTTGGTCATAGGGAGAATAATGTTATCATTGCCTCTCCCCTATTGCCATCAGTTCTATCGGGTCCCAGATAAGGATACAAGATTTCCAGCTGCAGGCACTTGACGGAAAACACATGAGTCCACCTTGTTCAACAAGAAATGCTTCTTGTACGGCCTTTTGTTTCTTCGCATTGAATTTGGTGTAGTTGGAGTAACAAGATTGAAAGCACACAATAATTGTATATAGATAAAAATTAAGAAAAGTTTATTTATCTTCCATCACTTTCGTTATTTAAATATTGCACAACACTTCATTTATAAATATTGATACCTAAGAAATAGAAGCTTAGACTAATAAGAAAAATATAAATCTTGTTGGTTTTAGCTATTTAAATGTAGAAATTAAATCAATTACTCAAAAAAAAAAAAAAACTAAAATTCTAATCTATTTGTTAAAAACTAAATCAAATTATAATTTTTAGAAACTTCCTAAAATCAATATTACTTTCCGATATACCCTCTTAACTTGATTAATTTGTAATTAATCCAAACAACATACTTAACATTCTAAAACCTTCAAACTTGAGAGGCTTCTTAAAACTACCAACAATTTGATCACGAGACATTGCAAATTTTAATTATACTTCCTTTTTCATATTGTAGTCCTAATAATATGATATCTTGTAACAATATACTTGCTTTTATAATGGAAAATTAGATTTTTTTAACAATGTAATCACCAGTTTATCTCTACATAGATGTCTATTGGTTCTTGTTGTTATAAATTAAGCTACTTCAACAAAATTTTGAGACAAACTACATGACAAATGCATGATGTTACCGAAACAAATTCCACTTTAAAAGTTGAAATTGTTAGATAATAGTTTGCTTTTTAATTTGAAGTCCAAGTGAATTGGCATCTCCCATGCACAAAAAGCATATATCCGAAGGTACTCTTTTGATTATCCAAGTCTCCACCCTAATCACTATCACTATATTCAATAAGCTTCAGATTATTAGAAGGTAAGTTATATAAACCATAATCAAGTATACTTTTGATGTAATGCAAATCTTCACGTGAGTCACCATTGGTATTCTATATAATAACTAATAAGTCCCACTCCAAAAAGAATGTCCAACCTTGTAAAGGTCAAGCAAGATAGACTTACAATTGAGCTCTTATATTATCTTGGATCCATATTTTCTCATTCTTCATCATGTCCTAACAATTTAACCTTACATTCTACTAATGTTTATCGGATTACACATTCATGTAAAACATCTAAAGAATTTATTTTGCATAGTCTTCTTGGGAAATAAAAAAAAATACTCTTTTTGGTTCACTTCACTTCTATGCCAAGATAGTGTGATGTGAGATCAATGTTAGTATAGAACCCTTAAAAGCAAGACACAGATGATGTAATGAATGTGAACTTATTATTTATTATTTAATAATATTTGATCCACTTTTACTTTTATCCATTTTTGTTGCATGCATTATATTTTTATGAGTATTGTGGCATGCATCTTTTGCATTGTATATGAATTGGATATAAATTAAAGGAGTTGTACATAAGATCCAAGTGATCATTCCTTGTAAGTTGATGATTTGTTTACAACTAGTCATGGACTTAGGTAATCCATTTGAGGTTCTAGTGCATTACCTTTTAATTGGAGGGATGATTAGTTTTACTTATTGAGATGAAGTTTCTATGGTGAGTGTACCGGTGTATATATATGGTTACACATTAGATAGAACTCATAAAATAAGGTTATAACATAGTCATGACTTCATCAAGGTGCTATACTATGTTGTCTCTTAACCTTGAGAATATTGAAATTGTGTCAAAGTTAGTAGTAATTTTAACCTACATGTGAGATTTTAAAATAATCATATATTTCCTATGGATTGAGTCATTATTGATGAAAGTTAATAACAACATGTATTTTCAATATAGGTATCATAATATCTTATGAGATTGAGATAATGTGTTAATTTGAGTGGTTCTAAGGATGTGCTTTAAGATAAATTATGATCATAATAGTTCCTTAAGTGGAGCTTAACAAAAAGCTAATGTTAAAATTTGATAAAATTATTTCTATATAACTTCTAGCTATTAACAAATTTTAAAATAATTCTCACAAAACTTCTTGTCTTAGGGGCATAGAATGATTTGTATACAAATAATTTATAACTATAAGAATGATTTTTCGTAACTTTTGACTATATAATAATATACACAACTTCTAGTGATGATAATATATTAAATGAGATTTGTATATAGCTTTTGGCTAGGGTTAGACAAAATAATTTGCTTATAGGTTCTAGTTATATATAACATAATTTAAATAAACAAAATAAATATTTAAATAAATATGCAAAATTTATGCCATATTAACAACCTTGAATTAAGGATCAAAAAATTATCTTTGGAGCAATTCGTGCTAATAAAAAATTACAAAGAATATATATACAATTAGAATTGAAATAAAAAAAGAAATGAATAGTGAGAGGAAGAGATAAGCTAGGAGGATCAAGAATTAATGCTTCTCAAAAATTGGTGTTTGGATACCGTGAAAGAAAAACTCTTTATAATAAGCTTTACAAAATACCTTTCATTTAATATGCATTTACAACAATAATTATTTATATTTATGATAATGCATAATTTTTCTATTCCACTTCACTGTTACAAAGCATTTACAACAAAAATTTATTTATATTTCTTATGATCTACGAATTTTCTTTTCCCCACCCAAACCAACTTTTCTTACTCGCCTAACCATTTTTGCACATTTCTCCATGAACTCCTCCATTTTTCCGTATTAAAGCCCATTTTCCCTCAACTTCGTCCTGATATCCACCTACTTTAAACGTGTCCTCTCTCTTTTTTCTCGTCATCATTTATTTTTATTTATTTTGATGGGGTTGTGTAGTGATTGGGCTTGCCTCATTTCCTCCTGCTATACATTGGTTTCTTGCAGCATGGATGGAAACGTTCAAACACATCCACAATCCGGCCCTAATCACACGTTCATTGCAATCCATCTTCTAAATTCCTCATGCATGCGCTACTGATCAATCTGTTAAATGGGAGTTTAATATGATAGAGGAAACTCTTTCTTGATCTTTTGAACCCAGTTGTCCTCTGATTACGTGATCTTATCCAAACAGATATTTAATTTCTTCATAACTATCCAAAAGTTCTGCCCCTCAAATCTGGTCAATTGCCACTTGCCAAGCCAAGTATTTATTGAATTCTGCTAAAACCTTAGAGCACGATATGATATCCCAATCAGAAGCTGCCCCCAGAATTCTGCCATGTGCCGGTGCTTTCCTTTCTTCCTTTCTTCTTCTTCATGCCTGATTGGAATACCGACTTGAATTTATGAATACAGACATAGATCAGTAGGTGGGTCATGCATTGGAAGTTTCATCTTTGCTTAGTATTCAACAATTTTCAGTATGTCTCTGTCACTCCTCTTTTTAATTCATTTTGGTGGACTTCTCGGACTGTCCATCCTGATTTTGGTACTACTTGACAGCTACAGGACACGATTTTTCAGAAAACAAATAGAAACAAAGGTTCAGGAACATTTATTTGACATGGAGTCAAGCCTATGCCAATGACACTAGTTGAGGAAGCTATGTTAATAATTCATATCTTGAATTCATCTTTTCATCTTCTTCCTTTGCCTCTATGAGCCATGGGCATCAAATGGGTTTGGGGTTGTTTTCTTCCATGTCTCACTCTTCTTGTCCGTGCTTTCCACCTTGTCAATGGCCAAGATGTCTATTATCCTGTAGCCAACCTATCATCGTCGTGGCCTAACAACCCCTCGCCTCATCATTATGTCGATTCTGATGATAGGACTGTGATAATGCCAATCCTCCTTAGAAAAACTTCAACCGATGCTAGTTTTGTATGTGGCTTCTACTGCAATTATGACTGCAATTATTATCTATTTGCTGTGCTCATGTTTCCCAATTCGGCTAATCAGACGATACGCTTCCCAAAGGTAGTTTGGTCAGCTAATCGCAATATTCCTGTTCAAGCTAATGGAACCGTTCAACTGACCCAAGGGGGGGATTTGATCCTGAGAGAAGTCGATGGAACTGTAGTCTGGTCCACCAACACATCCGGCAAGTCTGTTGTGGGCTTAAACTTGACAGAGACAGGAAACCTCGTGCTGTTTGATAGCAATGACGCATCTGTCTGGCAGTCTTTTGATCACCCAACCGACAGTCTGGTTCCAGAGCAGAATTTGCTTTTTGGACAGAAACTCAGCTAGTATTCCAGAAAACGTACGATTGGTCTCAAGGTTTGATTTCATTTTCTCTCACTAGTGAAGGTATTGTTGCTTGTATTGAGTCGAATTGTGGAGGGTTCTCCTCCAGTGTCCCTTTCTAGTTTAGACTCTTTGGCCGTCTAGGACAAGTATATAACCCATCTCGATCGTTCCGTCCAGGCCAAGATAAGTTCTGTCTGACATCAGAAGTGAAAGGGTTCCCTTCTCCCACAGCGCTAGACGGAATTGACAACCTGGACTCTCAGATGAGAAGGACTGTCCAGTCAAGTTTTTAAGACTTTTGGCATGCGTGATCAATCATGTCTGACATTTGAGCGGCCGACGAAACTCAATTTAGCTCATAAGTATATGTCAATTAATGGTTGCACATAACCACAGGTGTTGACAGACTAAATGGATAGACGATTGCATGGTTCGAAATCTTGGCACGTCAACAGATGACAGCTGCCAGTCGCCCTTAATTGAGATGATTATCCAGTCGCCCTGACGACAATCATCATTACAGAAAAGATTAGAGTGCATAGTTAGCACTACAGTGGCGGTGTCCTCAACTCTATATAAACCCTCCAAAAAGTATGAACAAGGTACACGAGTGCACATACGCTCACTCTCTACCACAAAATAGTTAGACTTGCTCTTGCTTGACTTAAGCTTCGGAGGGGTGTGCCCGGACCACCCGTTTGGACATCCTTTTGTGTAGAAAAGAAGCCCGTCTGACTCCATTACAGCAGGATGGACTCTCCAAGGGGCACAAAGTGAGGAACAAGTCCGTCTGACTTCATCGAAGCTGGAAGAACCTGACTCTAGTTAGCTTAACATCAACAGAATCCCCCCAAAACTATTTCATTTACCGTCTTACTGACACTAAAGATATGGGGATGCAAAGTTATCTACTATTTAATCACGGAGGCTTCTTTCTATCATCTACCTATCAGAATAAGATTTGGGGCTTTCCTTTTTATTTATTTGCAATGTACATGAAGTTGGAACCAAAAGGGTAGCTGAAACTTTATCAATGGGATGCAAACGCGTGGAAGGTGGTGCTGAGTCCCTTGTTAGGAGACTATGATTGTGAATACCCCATGATATGCGAGAAATATGGAATTTGCTCAAATGGGCAGTGCAGTTGTCCCAGATCAACTGAAGGAGAGACGAGCTATTTCAGGCCAGTAAATTATAAGGAACCTGATCTTGGGTGTTCTGAAATCACCCCCCTTGTCTTGTGAAGCTTCTCACTATCGGGAGTTTAAATAAATTAATAAAATCATTAAAAATATTACAAATTAAGATAAATTTTTGGAAATAATCAATAAATCAAACATTGTGTTCCGTTTTTAAACAAATTTAAAATTTCTTATTTTTAAATAAAATTCTAAATTTTAAATTTTAAATCATTTTTTATTCCAAAGTAAATTTATGATACAAATTTCTATAATAAATTTCAAATTCTTTAATTTTTTTATTTTTTAAATTATTGATGACTTGATTCTTTAAATTAATATGGTGGTTGATGACATATTTTTTTATTGATGAATGGTGATTAAAATTGTTATTTTTGTTTACAATTTGATAGAAAATTTAGGTAGAATTTATTATTTTTATTTTTAATTTTTTTTATAATTTTAATAATATATAAAATATTATTTATGACGTCACCGGTTTGACCGTAGTTCAACCTTCAGTCTGATCAATAAACCATAAACCGGTGACCTTTTCGGTTTAATGACTGGTCCAGTTTTAAAAACATTGGTTAATATTGGTTTTAAACATTGCTTACTTTATACTAAAACCAACAATAGCAACCATGATATTATGACTAAAAAAAAGAGAAAACTAAAGTGCCCCAAAAGCATTAGTGACAAATAGTTTCATACTTAAACTATTTCCATCATTTTTTTTTTTATAGTATTTGATTAAAAAGGATAAAATAATCTCTAATTCTTATATCTATCCTTCTACATTTTTTCAGCCTAAAAAAATCTCATTTTTAACAAAAATATCCTCATTTTTTTTTTTATAAAGAAAATATTTTATTTTTAAATTTATATGTAAATAATAAAAATATTAAAAGACATGGATTTATATAATAATTGGGTTACTTTTCAACTTTAAATATGAGAAGGGTTATATTTACAAATTTGGGATGATTTCATCCCTTTTTAGTCAAGTAGTCCTTGTTTTAAAGGACTACAATTTCCTGTTGCTCCAAATTTAAGTGCCAACTATTTTTGCACATTGGGCACATACCACACCATTGATAGCAATACCAAACGTAGCTCCTAGCCATGTAATTTTGTTGCAAATTTTTTTACAAGTTGCAGGCCTGTGGGACATTGATAATTAAGAAAGATGGCAACTAAAATGTTGATATCAATAGTATAGGAGGATTGCTTGAGTTTCTTTGTCTTATGTAGGCAAAAGAGAGTCAAAAAGTAGTTTATGTCTACCATTTAAATGGTCACTGTTCATGTTCAAACATGGGGTGGAGCTTTTGAAAGCCCCTAGGGATGTTTTGAATGCTCCTCTTGGCGGTTTGAAAGCCTTTCTAGGGCATTTAAGCATCCCTCTTGGGCATTTGAATGTCCAACAAGTGTGTTTTCCAATTTCACCAATTTTTAAGCAATTCTCAATGTCATTTTTAACCCTTTTTCATGCAATTGTCATTCCAAATTTTTTTACCAAACATGCATACTTACTTCGAATTGAATGAATTTGTACCTTCCTAGACTGAACTTTATAGAAGCTCAAAGTCTCCTTAGTTGTTAAGATCCAAGTAAGTAGCAAGAAATGGAATATATTTTGGGCTTCTCTTTTGCTTATTGTAACAAAATTTTCCAGCTTAAGTATGCCAAGTCTCATGATCATCTGATCATGACCCTCTCTATCGTATATGAGGACAGCAGTCCTCAGCTGTTCACATTACTTTGTGGAGAATTTCCCTTATCGATCAGTGTTCTTGTCAACGGAGCATCCAGAACATGATTCACTTCCACTTCTTCAATGGAAACTATTCTTTCCACATCTTTAGTTTGTTCAAATATTCAACAGAAATTCTTACAATACTTGCCTGTTCTTGGATTCCAAATAGTAGTCTGGTCAGCTAATTATAGCAATCTGGTGGCCTTGCAGCGCTCAGATGGAACTTTAGATGGGTCAACAAACTCTTCTGGAAACTTTCTGTTGGGTTAGACATGCTTGACGAGGACAAATTATGCATGCATAGTTTTTGGCAGCTGATTCAATAGTCCAATACTCTCTACAAGCTGTATTTAGTGACACAAAAGGAACTAAAGGACCAAATGAAAGATGAACTAGCTTTGCTCATATTCTCAACTGAACCAACTGCATTAGCCAGTCGTTACGTACCCTATGGTTTGTGGGAATTATGGTATATATGCGCAAATGGGTTGTGTTGTTTTGTCCTGGATGAACCCATAAGACAGCTATTTAAAGATTAAAAAAAATGAAAGGCAGCTTGATCGTATTGCGAAATTATTCTCCTGACTTGGGAAGCATCTTAATATCACATTTTTGTAGTTCTCTTTGATCTATCACCTTTAGCTCAGATCATGAGAATACAAAATGGTGGAGAGGCCTGCTTAAAGAACTGCTCTTGAAAAGCTTCTTTTTCCCCCTTTATGATTGGGTTTCTTCTGGCATGGATCCTTATTTACCATTCCAAATCTTTTCATTGATGAGCAATAACAAGAAACAATATAAATTTTCTGTATATGTGAAGGTACATTATTCCAAGTTCAGGATTTTCACCTTTACCATCTGGTGCATATGATCCTCATTGATCTTCCATTACTGAAGGGCATTCAGTTGCAAGCCTGAGATCTGGAAAGTCAGCTGTTGCTTCTGATCTGCATTTGTCTTCCAGCACCACAGGTCACCTGCCTCCAAACGTGAAATCTGGAAAGGTTGACCGTGCTCACACACTGGCTATTAGCTTCTCCCATGATTGCTAACTATTCGCCATCTTTTGCCAAGCTCCCAAGGTTGCAAGGATTGCCCTGACACACTGCAAATGACCACCCTTAACAACGATAAGAGTAGCAACACATCTGGTTATCAATCTTGTGATATTGAAGATTTCCACATCCCTGATATGACTCTCATCGATTTACCAATCGAAGGGAGTCCCGTTAAAGGTTTAAGGCAGGAAAACATTTAGTTTTGCAGAAGCTTCTTCTGGAGATGATTCTGTTGAAAGTGATGGCAACGCACCTGATGGATAAGAAAATTCTGGTTCTGTAACACCTGAAAGATTCTGAAGCAAGAAGCTCAAGCGCACTGACATGGTTACTGGAAGCATCAATAATGCAAGGGAACGCATTTTGCACCAGTCGGCGGCCTTATAGTCAGAGAGTGGTGGTAGATTTTATGTCCAAACAATCAGAGATCAGAGGGTAGCCTCTATTCAGCAGCAGCTTGCTTCTCTGAACCTTCAAGAAGCCCTTGTCAAAGGTGCTTTCAATCCTAGGAGGGGTGACATTGTCCTTGTGCAGTTCAGTACAGATAATTCGTGGAACCGAGCAATAATCCAAATGCAGATCTTGGGATTGACAGATTAGTGCAACTCATGCAACCTGACAGTGCTGAAAGGAAAATAGGTTTGGCTGGCCGAATAATGCTTGTCGATGTAATAGCAGTCACAGATAGGGCTTGATTGCCTTTGACAGTTCTTATTGGGGCAGCCAAAGCTTTAATAGCCCAATTTGGGTTGTTTATTACTACAGTGAGGATATACAGTTACAAGGAGCAGAAGTGGAGACTGATGAGGCCTGCTGCATGGTGTTTACAAAATGATATTGCCAAGAGGTCTGCTATGTCAGTGTTGATTAAGGTTTCGGAGGGGGTGACTGATGTTGAAGATAATCCTGAATGCAATCTCTTTAATTCATCAGTACCAAGACCAATAGAAACAGACAATAATGGCTTTATTGCCTCTCCTGCATCGCCATTACATCTATCAGGACCAGGAAATGGGACTCCCACAAAAATGAGAAAAATAACATTCTGTCTTAATTAGCTCTGCTAAATAAGAAATTCTACTGTTAATGTCATTTTGATCCTTCTGCTCCATTGTAGATTTTTAGGTCTAAGACCTAATGTGTTTGTTCTACTTGGTTTTGTCTCTTTTTCTGCACAGGTAAATAGCTATAGATGATAAACAACTAAAAGGTTCTTGTTATTTCCCATTTTAGAAATGAAGGAAAACTATTTTCTGAAATTCATTTTGATTCATGAACCAAACAAGACTTATAATTTGCCATGACGTCTGTAAGCTTTCCGTTTTAATATATTGTCTGTACTTTCTCATCATAAATTTGGACTTAGTTGGCCTGCAGGGTTCATTAGTCAAGCCTGGCTAGAAAAAAAAAATGTTGAACACTAATGCAGAAGACCTCCCTCCATGAAGAATGCAGGCAGAAAAAATTTCACTAGGACATCAAACCTCAAAACAACCTTTTGGATGAATATTTCAATGCCAATGTTCAGAGTGAATATTTAGATGGCAATGCACAAAAGTAGAAGTTGCTTTAACCCTGCTTTCCTAGCTCGACTTGGCCAACTCCCACTTTCCCAATCTTTGAGGCTTTGAGCTCCCACCCTACCTCTGAAAGAGCCAAGACCCACAATGGGAGAGGAGAGCAAGCAGTCACCCACGCTACCACTGCAAGAGTCAAGACCCGCAACGGGAGGGGAGAGCAAGCAGTGACTGTAAAACCCACCTTACTTTTACCACCACCGCTAGACCCACTACTTTGAACCATGGTCGCCGACCTCACCGGCGAAAGTATCAGTCCTGCAGTCCACCGTACTCGATTGTGGTTTGGTAAGTGAATGCCCTCGCTCCTTTGGTGGTTTCTCTTCTCATAGACTTCCAAAAAAGAGTCACAGGTGGGGTTTAATTTGATTTCTTCTTCTTCTTCTTTGATCTTCATCATGGTGGACGGGATTGATGGGCTGAAAGTTTGAAGGGGAATCTTTGATTTTTATGAAAATTTTCTGATACTCTGTTGTGATTTAAAGAATAAAAACTCTCCTTTTTGACTCGGAAAAATTTCTGTAATTTAACCGACCGAGTTAACTCGAAATCTCAGCCGATTCAACCGATTCTCGCCGATTTAGTGCCGAGTTTGTGCATAGGATCGCATCTGGTATCGGACTCGTCACGGCGAGTGGCAATATTTCGAACCCTGCTTGGCCTTGGTTCCCAATTCTATTATGTCCTTTCATACTAGATCATCTCTTGATCCTCTTCCTTCTCTTTCACTTGTCTTAAGGAGAATCTAAAACTTCCTAATCTGAGGAGGCCATGGGCCTGGAGTCCTCTTCTGTTTTTGCTCTTCTTTTTTCTCTTCTAATGATCTCTTGTTTCCAACTAACCGATGCTCAATATATCCGATATCCAAGTAATGCAAACCTCTCTAGTTCATGGACCAACAAAATTGGGGAGGTGATATCAACAAATTCCTCAGAGTATGCTGTTCCACAGCCCATCCTTCTTAGAGAAAGCATTGGCTCAGGTTTCATCTGTGGCTTCTACTGCTACATTGGGAGCGACGGTTGCTTCTTTGGTGTCCTTATCTTCCAAAACATAGATTTACCAGAACTTGTGTGGTCTGCTAATCGAAACAATCCGTTCAGAATTAATGCTACTTCTACCCTGGAACTTACTGAAGTAGGAGATTTGACCTTAGAAGATGCTGATGGCACCCTGATTTGGTCTACAAACACAAGTGGCAAATCTATTGCAGGATTAAACTTAACTGAAGCAGGCAACCTTGTGCTCTTTGACCAAAATAACAATACCGTTTGGCAGTCTTTTGATTACCCGACAGACTGTTTAGTTCCCAGCCAAAAGTTGGTTTCAGGGAAGGAGCTGACAGCAAGTGTATCTTCATCAAATTGGAGTGAAGGTTTGCCTTCACTTTTGGTTACTAATGAAGGTATGGTAGCTTATGTTGACTCTAGTCCTCCACAGTTCTATTATAACAAGACTGTTAGAGGCATGAAAAACAATACAGAACCAAGTTATATTCAATTCAGGAATGAAGGCCTTGCTCTGTTCATACTTACTGCTGCGCCAAATGATACAGATTCAGTGATTTCGATTCCTGCAGCATTATCTTCTCAGTTCATGAAGTTGGACCCCGATGGTCATTTGAGAGTTTATGAGTGGAGAGAATCTGAATGGAAGGAAGTAGCTGATCTCCTGAAAACCAATGAAGGCAATTGTGAATATCCATTGTCCTGTGGAAAATATGGAATTTGTTCAGACGACCAGTGCAGCTGTCCTGGAGATTCAAGTAATGCGGCAAAGTACTTCAGGCCAGTAGATGATCGGCTACTCAATCTGGGATGTTCTGAAATCACTTCCATTTCTTGCTCATCTTCCCAATATTACAGTCTTATGGAGCTTGACAACTACAGATACTCTACTTTCAGAGAGGATACTGTATATACAGATATGGAGAATTGCAAACAGGCTTGCTTGAAGAACTGTTCATGCAAAGGCGCTAGATTTCTATATGATTGGAATTCTTCCAATGGGAATTGCTACTTATTGTCTGAAGTTTTTTCACTTATAAGAAATTATGGGAAATATGAAGAAACGTATGTGAACTCCACCGTACTTCTTAAAGTGGTGGACTCTCCAATTGAAAATAATACAGAACAAGTTGGAAGCAAAGCTGGGAAGAAAACAGGGCATGTTCCAATCATAATTGGGTCGAGTCTTGGAGCTTTCTTTGGTGTGCTTATCTTAATTGTCACTTGCCTGTTTCTTTTCAGGAAGAAAAATAATACCATGGAAGTTGAGGAGGATTATCTAGACCAGGTATCAGGAATGCCCACTAGATTCTCTTATGAAGACTTGAAAGCTGCAACTGAAAATTTTAGTCGGAAGCTTGGGGAAGGAGGATTTGGGTCAGTCTATGAAGGCACATTGGGCAATGGTGTCGAGGTTGCAGTGAAGCTACTTGAAGGTTTAGCCCAAGTAAAGAAATCATTTTTAGCAGAAGTTGAGACAATAGGCAGCATTCACCATGTCAATTTGGTAAAACTAATTGGATTTTGTGCTGAAAAATCACATAGGCTCTTAGTCTATGAGTACATGTGCAACGGATCCTTGGATAGATGGATCTTCCACAAAAACCAAGACCTTGCTCTTGGTTGGCAATCCAGAAGAAAGATCATCCTTGACATAGCCAAGGGACTCTCCTACCTCCATGAAGAATGCACAAAGAAAATATTTCACTTGGATATTAAGCCCCAAAACATCCTTTTGGATGAACACTTCAATGCAAAAGTTTCTGATTTTGGCTTATCCAAACTTATAGACAGGGACCAAAGTCAAGTTGTAACAACAATGAGGGGAACACCTGGTTATTTAGCTCCCGAGTGGTTGAGTGCAGTAATCACAGAAAAAGTGGATGTTTATAGCTTTGGTGTTGTGGTATTGGAAATCTTGTGCGGGCGGAAAAACATAGACCGGTCTCAGCCTGAGGAAGATATGCATTTACTGAGTATTTTCAAGAGGAAGGCACAAGAGGAGCAGCTTTTGGACATGGTTGATAAACACCGTACTGAGGAGATGCAATTACATGGAACAGAAGTAGTGAAGATGATGAGAGTGGGTGGATGGTGCCTACAAAGTGATTTTGCTAAGAGACCTTCGATGTCCATGGTAGTGAAAGCTCTGGAGGGTTTGGTCGATGTTGATGAGAACCTGGATTATAGCTTCTCACCTTTGCCACTGCCTGGATCCTTAACAGTTGTTGGTCCCAAGGAAGGTGTTGCCAGTTCTAGTACTACTCCATTACTGGCATCTGTTTTATCAGGGCCAAGGTAAAGAAGCTTTCACAAATGCATGAGACTTAAAAATTTCTCTTGGGAGTACACCATTGCGATTCTGGATGCATAGTAGTCATATGTATTCAATAGATGATTTGATTAAATTTTATTTGTATTCAATTTCCACAAAAGTTATTTACACTTATTGTTGCTAAAAGAATTTATTAAAAATAATTTATATGCCAAAAAAAAATAAAATTTATTTACAAGAAAATAGTTTTGATTTATCCTCGTTAAGAAATGAATTGTTATAAATTTAGTTACAGGAGTACTTCGATTTAATTTATTTACAAAAGAATTAATTTCTTTATAAACTTTATTTATGAAAATATTTTTAATCCAATTTTATTGAAAAAAAAGATTTTTGCAACTTTAATTTGTAAAAATGCTTCTCATTCTATTCTTATTAAAAGATTATTTAATACATTTATCTACAAAAATTACGTGTAATCTCATTCAAATGAAGGAAATATAATTTATATATATAAAAAAAATTTGGACAATTTTATTTAAAAAATAACCTTTTGAGTAATTTTATTTAAAAATAAATTTTTTGAACAATTTTTATTAAACAATTAAATTTTCAGACAATTATTATTAAAAAAAAAAATTGAATTTTATTAAAAAAATTTCTAGATTTTCCTAAAAACACTTTTATGAATTTTTATGAAAACTTACTTTTATTAAAAAGAATTTTTGAACTAATATTTTATTAAAACAGAATTGTTGATTTCTTTCATTAGAACAAAATTTCTAAACTATCAAGTGTTCAATTATGCATACACCTAGTAAGTATATATATATATATATATATATATATATATATATATATATATATATATAATTTATAGTAATCATTAGAAATGAAATTAAATATAAGTGAAAAATAAAACATATCTCCCAACAAGCCTACAGTTCAATGCCCTATTTATAACTTTCTTGAGCATCATTTCTTTCCCTGAAATTTCATTCTCCTTGTGTCATAAATTCATATTCAGTCAACAAAACACGAGTGGTGGAATGGGCCATGAAAAAACAAAAATCAATGCAAAAGTTTCTGATTTTGGCTTATCCAAGCTTATAGACAGGGACCAAAGTCAAGTTGTAACAATAATGAGGGGAACACCTGGTTATTTAGCTCCTGAGTGGTTGAGTGCAGTAATCACAGAAAAAGTGGATGTTTATAGATTTGGTGTCATGGTATTGGCATGGAAATCTTGTGCGGACGAAAAAACGTAGACCTGTCTCAGCCTGAGGATTTCAAGAGGAAGGCCCAAGAGAAGCAGCTTTTGGACATGGTTGATAAACACAGTACTGAGGGGATGCATTTACATGGAACAGAAGTAGTGAAGATGATGAGAGTGGGTGCATGGTGCCTACAATGTGATTTTGCTAAGAGACCTTCCATGTCCGTGGTAGTGAAAGCTCTGGAGGGTTTGGTCGATGTTGATGAGAACCTGGATTATAGCTTCTCACCTTTGCCACTGCCTGGACCCTTACCAGTGGTTGGTCCCAAGGAAGGTGCTGCCAGTTCTAGTGCTACTCCATTACTGGCATCAGTTTTATCAGGGCCAAGGTAAAGAAGCTTTCACAAATTCATGAAACCTAAAAGTTTCTCTTGGGGGAACACCATTGTGATTCTGGATGCATAGTAGTCATATGTAGATGAAAATCATTGAACTTTCATATTTTGCATTACATTGTTGTTCCAAGGTTCAATATTGGAGAATCATCACTGAAGATGAAAGTAAAAGATCATGACTTAGAATTGCTTGTTGCTTTCTTTTTAGGGTTGTAGGATGGTGTTATTTTTTTTTTTTTTGAATTTAAATTAGGGAAAATGATGTAATGAATGAAAATAAAACGAAATGGGATAGGAAAGGTAGAATTGTTTTCAAAAACAATTTTATGATTTGTTTTTTTGAAACAAAAGTTTATTTGAGAGCTTATAATATTTTTAACCCATTTTTTATATTTTCAAATATTTTTTAAAAATAAATTTTATATGTAATATTTTATTTTCAATTCTTCTTCATATTTAACCTATTATTTTTTAAAATAGTCATTCTATTATTTTCAATTATGTTTTCAAAAAACACTTTAGTGTATTTTGTTTTTTTGGTTTAAGATATATATGATCTTTTTGAAAAAAAGAAAAAGAAAAAAGATAAAGAAAGAAGTCCCTAACTTATTCAATAAAACGCATCGAATAAGTTATTAAGATTATGTATGGTAACTATTTTTTAAAATAATTTTAAAAAATTGTTTTTAAAAATTATTCTCTAATATTTTATAGTAAAATTATTTGTTTAATAACCTCAAATGTTTAATATGTTTTCTTTTCTAAATGTATTTTAAAAATAAATTTTATATTTATTATTTTAGTTTTAATCATTTTTTATATTTATATAATTACTTTTTTTAAAACAACAGTTAAAAAAATAAAGCAATTGAAAATAATTAAAAGATGTTCCCTACTTTCGATTTTTGAGAATAGAGAATTATTTTTTTATTATTACAAAACATATTTTCTTGGTTTTTTATTCTTATAAAAAAAAAGTGTTTTTTAAAACAATACTTCGGTCTATTTGGAAATTAGTTTTTAAAATAGTTTTTTATTTTCCAAAACAAAAAACATAGAAAACACTTTTGATGATAAAAAACTATTTTTTATTTTCAATTTTTTTATTACAAAAAGTAGGATGTTTTCATATAAGATTGTTTTCACTTGTTTAATTTATTATATGATCATTTTAAAAAATAATTATACAAACGTATAGAATAATTAAAAATAAAACATTAGATATAAAAATTATTTTTAAAATATGTTTAAAAATATTAAAAATAAATTAAAATATTTTAGATTTTCAAACAAATTTTTGTTTTACAAAAATTAGAGAATAATTTTTAAAATCTCTTATCAGAAATTAATTTTCAAAATTGTTTTAAAAAATAGGTAGAAAGATACCCTTATTAGGTTAGCTGACACCAATAATTTGTATGGCAGTTATTGCCTTCGCCAACCATCCAACCACCTATTTAATGCCAACCTTGTGATGCCTGCAGTCGAGAATATGAGGACCATAGAAAAAAAAAATGTTAATATATATAAAATAATTTGCATGTTAACATGAAAATTTGTTTGTAATGCATATTGCAAGCACAACTGAAAATATTTTATATATATTATTTTAAAATAATGTATATTTATTTAAATTTATTTTTATTTTCCTCCTTTTTAAAAATAAAAAAAAATTCTCATTTCACTTACTATTCATTGAAATTATTCAATTTTTTTGCACTTCATAAACCAATTGTATCGCTTTTTACACTTCAAATATTCATCCAATTTTTTCAACAAATAATTTGAAATTAAAATAAAATAAATTTACCTTTTCTTAATTTATTAATTATATCACCAAATTATTTTATTTTAGAATATTTGGTTTATTTTATTTTATTTTTTTTCGTCTTGGGTATATCACTTTATATTACAAAAATAAATAAATTGTAATTTACCATTCAAATGATTTTTATTTTTACAAATTATTCAATACATAAAATAATTCCTTCAATTATATAAGTGGATGTTGTAAAGATTTAAATTTTTTGTGTTGCATTGGATTCTTTTCTTGGTATAGGTGGTTGACCTGTAGAGTAAGGTTTTTATTTTTTATTTTTTTTATTCAACCGACTCTAACATGTGGCATATTGCCACTGGTTTAAGATTGTGGGTATGGTACCAATGATGGTATTTCGGTACCAAAGCATAACCCATACATATGTTGACCAACTAGAACCATATACATCCATCATATGACCTTTCGTGAGTAGACAAAATAAAAAAATCTGACTAAGGAAAACAATCAAGTCAATTCCACCCTAAATCCACTCAAAAGAAGACTAACAAAATATGTCCACGAAAAACTTTTGTACTTTAACAGAAGCTTCCCGTAATAATTTGTACGTACATAACTAAATATATTATCAAACATATTTTTTTCGTTTATGTTTAAATAAATAATTTTTTTTTTTTCAAATGTATATAGAGAGAGACGGAGAATCTTTTCTAGATTATTGAAGCTTTGACTTGACCTTAAGATTTCCACTATGTTATATATTTCGAAGTAGTTCATGCATTTTCTTTATCTCCTGTTGCTTTCCTTCAATGTTGTGTGGGTAGAAATCTAAAATCCAGCTTCTTAATTATCAGGAAAAGCAATGGCCTGCCATGGACTGGAGTCTTGTGTTGTTGCTGCTCTTTCCCTCCTCGCATTCATTTCTCTTTTTCATGGCGCTACCCAAGATTCGGACGATTATCCTAATATTGCACGTCTTTCCAGTTCATGGATTAACGTTAATCAAGAAATTATATATTACTCGGATGAGGCAGTCACTGTGCAGCCCATTCTTGGCAACAAAAGTAAGAGTGTAGGATTCTGCTTTGGATTCTACTGCCGCAATTCAACAGATGAATGCCTCTTGGCTGTTGTCATCTACCACCTCGCATCTCATTCCTCTTCTATAGGGTATCCAAGACTAGTGTGGTCTGCTAATCGGAACACTCCTGTCCGGGTAAATGCTACTTTACAGCTAACTGGAGGAGGAGACTTGATCTTGAAGGATGCTGATGGCAAATTTGTTTAGTCCACAAACACAACAGGAAAGAGTGTTTCAGGCTTAAAATTGACTGAAGCCGGAGATGTAGTCCTCTTTGACGCAAACAATGCTACGGTTTGGCAGTCTTTTGACCACCCCACTGATGCTTTACTTCACGGCCAAAAGATGGTTTCAGGGAAGAAGCTTACAGCCAGCTTAGCCACAGATAACTGGACTGAAGGTCTGTTATCACTTTCGGTTACGAATCAAGCTCTGGTAGCTTATGTAGAGTCCAATCCTCCTCAATTCTATTATCGTCTTGAGGGCTGGGATACAGACACAAAAGGTAAAACAAAACAAAATTATATCTTACTCGGGAATTAAAGCCTCGATGTGTTCGTACATGGTGCTGGCCCAAACTATCCAGATTCAAGGATTTCCATTCCTAAAGACTTGTCTGCTCAGTTCATCAAACTGGGGCCGGATGGTCATTTGAGAGCCTACGGATGGAAAGAATCTGACTGGGAGGAGGTGGCTGATCTTCTTGAATGGTCATCATTTCCAAATGATCTAAGTGATGTAGATGATTGTCAATACCCGCTGGTGTGCGGGAAATATGGTATTTGCTCAGAAAGACAGTGTAGCTGTCCCCGATCTCCTAATGGAACAAACTATTTCAGGCCAGTAGATGACAGGCTACCCAGTCATGGATGCTATGCCACTAAACCCATTGCTTGCGGCCCTTCTCAATATCATCATCTTCTTGAGCTTCAACACGTAGGTTACTTTGCCTTCAGTTCTGACATTAGCAGTACAAATGTAGAAAATTGCAAGCAGGCCTGTTTGAACAACTGTTCATGCAAAGCTGCTGTTTTTCAATATACAGACGATCCTTTACATGGGGATTGCTGCTTTCTATCTGAGGTCTTTTCATTGATGACCACTGATCGGGGTGATATTAACTCATCCACGTTCCTTAAAGTGGCGATTTCTCCTATTGAAAGGATAAGGGAGCCCGTTGGAAACATAATTCAGAAGAAAAAAGGGCATGCTGGAGTTATAGTCGTATCAAGTCTTGCAGCTTTCTTTGGTGTCTTTATTTTTATTACCCCTTGCTTCTTTCTCTGCAGAAAGAAAAAGAATTCTATTGAAGTTGAGGAGGATTACCTAGATCAGGTATCAGGAATGCCCACTAGATTCTCCTTCGAACACTTGAAAGCTACAACCCGAAACTTTAGTTGCAAGCTTGGGGAAGGAGGATTCGGGTCAGTCTATGAAGGCACTTTGAGCAACGGTGTCAAAGTTGCAGTGAAGCATCTTGAAGGTTTAGCTCAAGTAAAGAAATCATTCTCAGCTGAAGTTGAGACGATAGGCAGCATTCACCATGTCAATTTGGTAAGACTGATTGGATTTTGTGCTGAAAAATCACATAGGCTCTTGGTCTATGAGTACATGTGTAATGGGTCCTTGGATAAATGGATCTTCGACAAAAACCAACATCTTTCTCTTGGTTGGGAATCCAGAAGAAAGATCATCCTTGACATAGCGAAGGGACTAGCCTATCTCCATGAAGAATGCAGGCAGAAGATATTTCACTTGGATATCAAACCCCAAAACATCCTTTTGGATGAACACTCGAATGCAAAAGTTTCCGATTTCGGACTGTCAAAACTGATTGACAAGGACCAAAGCCAAGTTGTAACAACAATGAGGGGGACCCCGGGTTATTTGGCTCCCGAATGGTTGAGCTCAGTTATCACAGAAAAAGTGGACGTCTACAGCTTTGGCGTTGTGTTGTTAGAAATTCTGTGTGGGCGAAGAAATGTAGACCGATCTCAACCTGAAGAAGATATGCATTTACTCGGTATTTTCAGAAGGAAGGCAAATGAAGGACAAGTGTTGGATATGGTTGATAAAAACAGTGAGGATATGCAAAGACATGGAGCAGAAGTTATGGAGCTGATGAAGGTTGCTGCATGGTGCCTACAACATGATTATGCCAAGAGGCCTTCCATGTCCGTGGTGGTGAAGGCTTTGGAGGGTTTGGTTGATGTTGAAGATGACCTGGATTACAACTTTTCGCACTCACCATTACCTAGGGGCATTGCTCACAAGGTTGCTGCTGCTACTCTCATTATGCCATCAGCTTTATCAGGACCAAGGTAAACCTCAACCCACCTAACTACCTGACTGTAACTCTAATGAAAAAATTGTTATTTAGAGTATGTTTGGGATGATTTAATAAAACGTTTTTAATATTTTTAATATTTGAAAAATCACTATCACACAAGTTGTTAATCTTTATTTAATTATAACTGAAAATTTTAAAAATCTTATTTTCACCTTCTTCCTTTTGAATTCAATAATCTTTTGTGGTTTTAATATTTTATTATTTTTATCGATAACTTTTATCCAAGTGAATCCCAAGGAATTGTGGAACCCAAGTCCCACGAGTCAAAAGTAAACAAGGTGATTGCAAAGACGAGTGGCAGCAGCACATTGTCCGCATTCTCCAAGGCCATTACTCCCTTTGGCCCCACTTCACCCTTGACCAACTGTTCCAAGGAGTGGAAAAATAAATAAAAATGATGAATTAACATCATGATTGCAATTTTGACTTACTTGGTAACGCATTCAAAAAGAGGATTTACCTCCTTAGCTATAATGATTTTTTATACATCTTTGGAAAAATGGTACCACTTGTTTATAAATAAAAAAAATACCGCCTTTTATAAATAAAAAAAAAGTAATATTGAAATGTATTAAAAGTATCACTTTGAGTGGTATTTTTTTTTTTTTATAAAAAAATATACCTTTTTTCCAAAAGTTATGTTTATTAATGTACCATTTTGATATGCAAAAATTTTAATTTTTAATAAAATTAACATAAATGACTAAATAAGGTTTTTTTAATAAATATATACATTTGATTTTATATAAAATTAATATAAATGATTAAAAACAAGTTTTTATTTTTTATTTTTTATAAATTAAAATTTAAAATTTTTTAAAAAACAGAATGTTAAAACCACAACTAAGTTTATCTTCTTGAATTAAAAACATTAAATATTTTAACTAAGAAAAAAAAGTTTAAATTACAATTAAGTAAGAATCATAAGCAAAAAGTTAAAAATCATGATAACTAGTTTAATTGATTTTCACATGAAAATTTAAAAATTTTAAAAATAAACAATTAAATAATATGACAAAGATATTTCTATTTAATCTTTATATGATAAGATTTATCAAATAAATAAATATTTTATTTAACATGAATATATAAAAATCTTATGTTCTAAACCTCTAAATTTGTTCATTATATATTTATTTTTATATTAATTTTTCTCATTAATTATTTGTCATATATTATTATTATTATTTTTAAAGCATCTATAAATAATTAAAATGAATAATTATGAAAAAAATGAAATTAAAAAGATTTTATAATAATGTGTAACTAACATATTAAAAAAAATGTGTATTATTTTATAGGTAAAATAAAGAAAAATGAAAAATAATGTGCCATATTCATAAATCTTGTGTGAATTTGATAACCATTATGAATTTATCTTCAATTGTCATCTCAAGGTCAAAAACAAACAAACAAATAGATTAGTTGGTCGGAGAGAAAAGGCTTGATAGGGCAATTTTGAAATTTTAACAATGTTTCTTGATTTATTTTATAAAAGTTCTTTAAAAAAATCTATATTTTTTGAATGGTTTTCAAGGTGACCTGTCAATTAACTTGTTCCTTGTCCTTCAAAATCTCATGCAAGTTATAAAAGATGTCAAATGCAGTGGCATAGGACTAGTGTTGTTGCAGCAACATACTTTTGAGTGACCTCAAGGTATTACACTTTGTCATCTCATCATCCCTCTTCCACTTTGAGGTCATGAAGTTGGCTTAGGTGCTAGATCAAGACTAACCCATTTGAGTGGCTTTGTAGTGAAAACTATATATATGCTTCTCTTCCAATCCACACAATTAGGTTTAATTGATTTGTTTTGGGTTAGAATAACAACTAATTGGCCATACAACTTTTTTAAAACAAATATATGAGACACTCATATATGATCATGAATATTCAATTGTCATAACTCTAGCATAAATACTAAAATATAATGCTCTCAATATTATGTTTGAACTAACAATAGTATCCTAGAATTATAAAAAATTTAGCTTACTTTAGACAAGTCTAGAATTTGTTACTAAGTGGGAATTTTATGCGATCAAACTTGTAGTCTTTGTTATAATATAGAACAAAGTTGACATACCATTTCTTTGACTACCTAAATTATGATAAAAGAGACTACTCTAAGCACTTGTATTAACATATTTAAGTCAAGGGGATACCTAATATCACTTATATCAATATTATTAAATGGAAAGTTCTATTTTGAAGATCATAAGTGAAATTCAATATTTTTTATAGGGTAATTTCACCCATCTTTAAGATAGGGTGATGCTGTCATATTGAACTTTACAATGGAGGTTATGGGTATGTTAAAGTCTTATCCCACTTTGGGAATTACAACGACGCAAGTTTGGGACGGGTATGCCTTATCCTAACCTTACCCTGTTTATTCAAAATAATTCTTATTCCTGTTTATCACATCTTTTGATTAATTTTATTTATATTTTAAGTACTATTTTGAAAAAATAATCATATAAGTACACAAAATGATTGAAAATAAGTATTATATGTAAAAATTATTTTTAAAATATAGGTTAAAAATATTCATATTTTCAAAAATGGTTTTGTTTTACAAAATAATAAAGAATAAATTTTAAAAATTGTTATAAAAAATTGATTTACATGAAATGATTTTGGAAAAAGAAGAGTGTAGATGCTATTTATAAAACCCATGAGAGTAGGTGTGTCTGGTTCAAATAAAATTGTATACTTTCTTTTCAAATTTAATAAATTTGTCCTTTGATCACTTGACATATGAAGTTTTTACATCTATAGAGTTCTAGTGTTGATTGATCTTTTTTATGTTCGCATAAGAAAATTGGTATAAAAGTTTTAATAATGATACATAAAGCTTAGATTATTTATTCACACGCACCTCCCTCCCGTTAAGGCAGTTCTATGAATCAAGAACAAACTTTCAATAACTCTGTATTTCCTTTTTAATTTTTAATTTTTTTTTTTCAAATTTTACTATTTTAACTTGTAAGTTTCATAATAAATATTTGTGTTTCAATACTAAACTTTGGCTTGATGTTATTTATAATGATTATATATATATAAATAACTTATATAGGCATAAAAAAAAATTAAGGTTAGATTAAGAAAATGATTTCATGAAATATCTATTTTCATCTTTATTTGATTATTGGTGATAATTAATTTAGTTTATATTGAATTCTAATGTGAAAAAGATAAAACAATGAATACTGGGTGGAGTGTTGTAGTTTTCTTGTCTTCTCTTTTCTCATGACCTCTTCTTTTCCCTCAATATACGCCAAAACCCAACTTTCCCAACAATATCCAAGTTCTGCAAATCTCTCCAGCTCATGGGCTAACAGCATGGGACACTGGGCAAAATCCATAGACTGGGTAACCACGAAGCCCATCCTTGTTAAAGAAACCAGTGGCTCAGGTCTCTTCTGTGGCTTCTGCTGCCACTTTGAGAGCAATTCATGCCTCTTTGCAGTCTTCATCTTCCAAGATGAAGACTACCCTCGACTTGTGTGGTCTGCTAATAGAAATAGTCCGCTCAAACTTAATGCTACTCTGGAACTCACTGAACAAGGAGATTTGATCAGGTCCACAGACACATCTGGAAAGAATGTTTCAGGCTTGAACTTGACTGAAACTGGAGACCTTGTGCTCTTCAACACAGAAAACTCTGCCGTGTGGGAGTCTTTCCATCACCCAACTGACTCTTTGGTTGTGGATCAATGGTTGCATGATGGGGTGAAGCTGACGGCTAGTATGTCGGATTCAAATTTGACGGAAGGTTTGCTTTCAATTTTGCCTATAACTCACGGATTTGCTGCTCAGATAGAGTCTAATCCTCCGCAGCTCTATTACGAATTCAAGAGTGGAGGTTCCAACAGTAATGGAGAAGCTTTTATCTTTCACAATAACGGAAGCCTCTACCTGCCCACTTATGATGATGCTGGAAACAATTGAGTTATTTGCGGGTTTATCAGTGGAAAGAAACTACCTGGAAGGAGGTGGCTGATCTTCTGAAAGGAAATAAAGACGAGTGTGGATGCCCATTAGCATGCGGGAGATATGGTATCTGCTCACAAGGGCAGTCCTCCTGTCCCCCAGCATCTACTAATGGAACGTCCTACTTTAGGACAATAAATGAAAAGCAACCCAACCTGGGCTGCTCTGCATTTCCACCCATTTCTTGCCACCTGTCTCAATACCACACCCTTCTTGAGCTTCAAAACACAGATTACTTCCCTTTTAGTGTGGACATTCAGAATACAGATGTACAGATCTGCAAGCAGGCCTGCCTGAAAAACTGTTCATGCAAAGCTGCTCTGTTTAAGTACAATTCAAATGCTTCAATTGGGCATTGCTGCCTGCTATCCGAAGTCCTTTCACTCCAGAAAATAGATGGAACATCCGATTATGGCAGGGAGAATTGTGTTTTGGGACCAGCTGGGCCAAAAAATTAACATTTGGTCCTCCAACCATCCATATTTAAGCTCAAGGATACGAGATAGTAATTGACAAAAATACCCACTTGACTCATTTTTATCTTTATTCTACTACTTGCCACTCTTCTATCTTATTTAACCATTTTTGGATTTTTCATTTTTTTTAAACTCTTTTATAAATAATTGAAAAATTACATTATTTTTTATTTTTAAATTAAAAAAAAATTATATTAACGATTCAAAGACTATTTTGGAAAATATTTTCTAAAAAAATATTAATTTAAATAAATAAAAATTATCTTTTATATTTATTTTTATAGTTTACATTTTAGAAGTAAATAATTTAATGATTAAAATACCATTTAAAATAAATATATTCACTATTTTAATTTTTTTTTATACTAAAAAGTATTTTAAAGTTTTTTTTTACTATTATAAAATAAAAAGTTCAATTTTTTTTTTTTAATCTTCTTCCTTCCTTATTTTAATAACTTTTTGAACATGACTTTTAGTAATAAGTTATATGAAATGCTACAAATTTGTTTATTAAGGATTTTTTTTTAATGATTTGAATTAATTGAAAATTTATTAAAATAAAAAAAAGAAAAATAAAGAAAGTGGATGGATTGAGAGTTTTTATTTTAAGTACTCGATTAAAATGATGATGGATGGAGAGTTTTTATTTTAAGTACTTAATTAAAATGTTTTCATATGACCTAATTTTAGAAGTGGATTATATCAATATATAGTAGAGATTTATTTATTTATTTTTATATAAAAAGGGTTGAAAGGTATATTTACTTGCTTTAGATGAAAACAAATAACTAAAAATTATATAGATTATATTTGAGTTTGGTTTTAAAATATTTTTCTAATTTTTATTTTTATTTATTTTTATTTTCTATATTGTCTCTTTTTGAAAATACGTTTAAGTTATGACAAATATGAAATTTGTGTTATTGTACAAGGGTATTACACTAATTGTACAAGGGAAATGTGCTAAGTGTATAAGGGTGTATAAGGCTCCTAATAGGTTTTGTACGATTTTTAAACAACTTGAATTTGATATTAAGACGATTATTGATAGTTTTTTTTTTCTTTTTTTTACCAAACTATTTCATTAAGACATTTCCTACAAAAATTAACACATAAGAAATAAAATTTTGAGTTATTTGAGTTATTGTACAAGAGTTTTACACTAACTGTACAAGACAAATTTATTAATTGTACAAGGGTGTACAAGATTACTTTTTGTTATGGATTTCAAGTGATTTTAAAAAACTTTCCTATTTTTTTCCACTCAAAGATTTTTCCCTCACTCAAATTCTCTCACTCAAGAATTGTTTTGAATTTTATTTTTAAATTTCATTATCAAAATTTTGTAATTGCATAGTTTGTTTTTGTAGTTTTAGCAATGTTCTTTCTTTTCACTATTTTTTTTTTGTGAAATTTTATCCAAATGAATCTATATTTAAAATTATAATCATATTTATCAAAATTTTTACTTAGATTATCTTTAATTCTTTTAATATATTTATACTCATTTATTTAAAAAATGAAAAACTAATTTTTATTTTTTATTTTTTTTGTAAACATGTTCTATTACATTTCAAGTAAAAAATTAGATAAGTTTGAAAGTCAATAAATAAAAAAATTAAATACCGCTTTCAATAATTTTTAGATAAAATTTTATATAATATATTTTATTTGAAACTTAATTTTTAAAGTTTAATTAAAAAATTATATTGACAATTTTCTTGTTGTGGGTCAAAATACTTTACATTAATCTATCTAGATAAGAAAAATTATTAATATAATATTAGAACTTCATATCTTAGTTATTTTTTTTCAACAAATTTATCTTTTTAAAAATTTTAAAATAAAAACATTAAAAATTAAAAAAGCTATATATATATAATAAAGTGAAGTGATAGTTAATTTTAAAATTTTTTAAAATATGGTTAATGTAGAAAATATAAAAAATAATTAAAAATAAGAGAAAAATATAGATGAAAGGGTAATATAAATTTAAAATAAAAAATTAAAATTAAACTAAAAGATAAATACAAAAAGATAAAAAAATATTTGAATGAAAAATCCCAAAATTTTTATCATTGCTTTTAATAAGAGCAAAAAGATTCAATATCTTTAAAAATGAAAAATAAAAAAATATTATTGCTTTTTATTTGACATAAAATAGAAATATATATTGGAATAAAAAAGAAAAAAAAAGTTAGAAATGAGTAATATTTAATAGGGAATAGAAAAGGAAAAAAAACACAAAAAAAAAATTAAAATTCACACTCACTTGTAAGCATATAAGGGATAAGGGTATTTTAGGAATTAATGAAAGACAATATCCTTCATCTTAATTTTCATACTTTATTTGGGTCTTGGGCTTAAATATGGGTGGTTGGAGGACCAAATGTTAATTTTTGGGCCCAGCTAGGCCAAAACACAATTCTCCCCTTAGGGCACATCTTTGTTTCTTAAAGTGCAGACCAAAACAGGGGATGTTGGAAACATGATTGGGAAAAAAACAGGGCATGCTCATGCAAAGCTGCTCTGTTTAAGTACAATTCAAATGCTTCAATTGGGCATTGCTGCTTGCCATCCGAAGTCTTTTCACTCCAGAAAATGGAGGGAACATACAATTATGGCACATCTTTGTTTCTTAAAGTGCAGACCAAAACAGGGGATGTTGGAAACATGATGTCTCAACAGGCAACATTCACCATGTCAATTGGGTAAGAATGATTGGATTTTGTGCCGAAAAATCACATAGGCTATTAGTCTATGAGCACATGTGCCATGGATCCTTGGATAAATTGATCTTCCACAGAAACAAGGACCTTACTCTTGGTCGGCAATTAAGGAAGAAGATCACACTTGACATAGCCAAAGGACTGGCCATCTCCACGAAGAATGCAGGCAGAAGATATTTCACTTGGACATTAAGCCTCAAAACATCCTCTTGGATAAACATTTCAGAGCAAAAGTTTCTGATTTTGGATTGTCAAAGATCATTGACAAGGATCAATGCCAAGTTGTAACAATAATGACAGGAACACCAGGGTACTTAGCTCCAGAATGGTTGAGCTCAGTCATCACAGAGAAAGTGGATGTTTACAGCTTTGGTGTGTTGGTATTGGAAATTCTGTGTGGGCGAAGAAACATAGATCGATCCCGGCTGGAAGAAGACATGAATTTACTACGCATATTCAAGAGAAAGGCAGAAGAGGAGCAACTGGCGGATATAATTGATAAACACAGTGAGGACATGCAAGAACATGGAGAGGAAGTAGTGGAAATGATGAGGGTGGCTGCCTGGTGCCTGCAAAGTGATTATGCCAAGAGGCCTTCCATGTCTGCGGTGGTGAAGGTTTTGGAGTAGAAATTAACTTGGATTACAGCTTTTCATATTCACCATTATCAGGAAAATCTCTGGCCCAGGGGTACAAGGCTGCTAGTGCTACTCCTCCATTACTGCCATCCACTTTGTCAGGACCCAGGTGAAAGGGAGTCCCTCCTCTATGAAGTTTCATTGTAATTTTAGTTTGTATTGTCAGTGTAGGCCAAAATTCCTGGGTTTTGGGTCTCCATTGTTTTAGCTTTTTCCAAGGTGAGAAGAGGGCCTTGGTTTAAAACTCTCTTAATATTAGAAATAGTGAAATTAATATTTGTAAGATCAAAAAGCTTCACCAATAATGAAGCAAATTTTCTTTTCCTTGGAGATGTTGTAAATCTGTACCTTAAGAAATGCAAGTGTTCTACAAGACTTTAGGGTGATGTAAAGAATGCGATGAATTACATTCTTCTTTTCTAAAATTTGCTTGTCAGGAATGTTCATTGTAGACTTCTAGTACCCAAAATTGAGTCATCCATGGAAAATGAAAATATCAAAGGGCAAGCATATTCATCCATGATATGGCCTTTCATGACTAGATGAAAACAATAATATAAAAAATAAATTCTGACTAGGGAAAATAATTGTGACAAAGTCAATTTAACCTTAAATCCACGCAATAGAAGACTCTAACAAAATGTCTTTGGCTTGAATCAAACAGCCGGGTGAGAGGAAGAAGAAATACGAAATCATAATTTTTATAAAATATATTAAATAAAATATCATAATATTATTATTGCATTTTCTTTATATTAATGTGACTAAAATATTAGGTAATAGCTACTTCTCTTATGTCACATAGAAAGGAAATTCAAATATCTATCATATATAATATTTTTAATACTAGAAAAAAAAAGTCCAATTTTTTTTTTTTAAATCTAAAATCACATCAAACAAGCTCTTAATAGATCAACATTCATATTTTCCTGAGAGGGAGAGGGGCAAAATTTTAAACTTGACTTGACCTTTAAATTCCACCGTGTTGTTTGGAACTTCGTCCATTTTCTTAATCTCTTGTGGCATTCCTTCAATGTTGTGTGGGTGGAAATCTAAATCCAGCTTCTTTATTATCAGGAAAAGCAATGGCCTGGCATCGATTGGAGTCTTGTTATGTTGCTGTTCTATCCTTCCTCGCCCTCATCTCTCTCTTTTGTGGTGCTACCCAAGATTCGAACTATTGTCCTAATATTGCAGGTCTCTCCAGTTCATGGACTAACTTTGAACAAGATGGCCAGCGGTTTGGGATGGACACTGTGCCGCGCATTCTTTGCATCGAAGGCGAAGGTGCAGGGTTCTGCTTTGGATTCTATTGCAGCTATTTAAGAGACGAATGCCTCTTGGCTGTTGTCATCTGCAGTCTCCCTCTTATATGTTCTCCAGAACTAGTGTGGTTTGCTGATCGTTGCGAACTAGTGTGGTCTGCTAATCGGAACGATCCTGTCCGGGTAAATGCTACTTTACAGCTAACTGGAGGAGGAGACTTGATCTTGAAGGATGCTGATGGCAAATTTGTTTGGTCCACAAACACAACAGGAAAGAGTGTTTCAGGCTTAAAATTGACTGAAGCCGGAGATGTTGTCCTCTTTGACGCAAACAATGCTACGGTTTGGCAGTCTTTTGACCACCCCACTGATGTTCTACTTCAGGGCCAAAAGATGGTTTCAGGGAAGAAGCTTACAGCCAGCTTAGCCACAGATAACTGGACTGAAGGTATGTTATCACTTTCCGTTACTAATGAAGCTCTGGTAGCTTATGTAGAGTCCAATCCTCCTCAGATCTATTATCGTCTTGAGGGCTCGGATACAAACACAAAAGGTAAAACAAAACAAAATTATATCTTACTCGGGAATGAAAGCCTCGACGGGTTCATACATGGTGCTGACCCAAACTATCCAGATTCAAGGATTTTGATTCCTACAAACTTGTCTGCACAGTTCATCAAACTGGAGCCGGATGGTCATTTGAGAGCCTACGGGTGGAAAGATTATGACTGGGAGGCGGCTGATCTTCTAACTGAATGGTTATCATTTCCAACTCATCCAAGTGTTGTAGATGATTGTCTATACCCACTGGTGTGCGGGAAATATGGTATTTGCTCAGAAAGACAGTGTAGCTGTCCCCCACCATCTCCTAATGGAACAACCTATTTCCGGCAAGTAGATGACAACCTACTCAGTAATGGATGCTCTGCAACTAAACCCATTGCTTGCGGCTCTTCTCAATATCATCATCTTCTTGAGCTTCAACACGTAGGCTACTTTGCCTTCAGTTCTGACATTAGCAGTACAAATGTAGAAAATTGCAAGCAGGCCTGTTTGAACAACTGTTCATGCAAAGCTGCTCTTTTTCAATATACATACGATCCTTTACATGGGGATTGCTGCCTTCTATCTGAGGTCTTTTCATTGATGACCACTGATCGGGGTGATATTAAGTACTCATCCACGTTCCTTAAAGTGGCGATTTCTCCTATTGATATTCAGAAGAAAAAAGGGCATGCTAGAGTTATACTCGTATCAAGTCTTGCAGCTTTCTTCGGTGTCTTTATTTTTATGACCACTTGCTTCTTTCTTTTCAGAAAGAAAAAGGATTCTATTGAATTTGAGGAGGATTACCTAGATCAGGTATCAGGAATGCCCACTAGATTCTCCTTCCAAGACTTGAAAGCTACAACACGAAACTTTAGTTGCAAGCTTGGGGAAGGAGGATTCGGGTCAGTCTATGAAGGCACTTTGAGCAACGGTGTCAAAGTTGCAGTGAAGCATCTTGAAGGTTTAGCTCAAGTAAAGAAATCATTCTCAGCTGAAGTTGAGACGATAGGCAGCATTCACCATGTCAATTTGGTAAGACTGATTGGATTTTGCGCTGAAAAATCACATAGGCTCTTAGTCTATGAGCACATGTGCCATGGATCCTTGGATAAATGGATCTTCCACAAAAACCAACATCTTTCTCTTGGTTGGGAATCCAGAAGAAAGATCATCCTTGACATAGCGAAGGGACTAGCCTATCTCCATGAAGAATGCAGGCAGAAGATATTTCACTTGGATATCAAACCCCAAAACATCCTTTTGGATGAACACTTGAATGCAAAAGTTTCCGATTTCGGATTGTCAAAACTGATTGACAAGGACCAAAGCCAAGTTGTAACAACAATGAGGGGGACCCCGGGTTACTTGGCTCCCGAATGGTTGAGCTCAGTTATCACAGAAAAAGTGGACGTCTACAGCTTTGGCGTTGTGTTGTTAGAAATTCTGTGTGGGCGAAGAAATGTAGACCGATCTCAACCTGAAGAAGATTTGCATTTACTCGGTATTTTCAGAAGGAAGGCAAATGAAGGACAAGTGTTGGATATGGTTGATAAAAACAGTGAGGATATGCAGAGACATGGAGCAGAAGTTATGGAGCTGATGAAGGTTGCTGCATGGTGCCTACAAAATGATTATGCCAGGAGGCCTTCCATGTCCGTGGTGGTGAAGGCTTTGGAGGGTTTGGTTGATATTGAAGATGACCTGGATTACAACTTTTCGTATCCACCATTACCTAGGGGCATTGCTCACGAGGTTGCTGCTGCTGCTACTCCAATTATGCCATCAGCTTTATCAGGACCTAGGTAAACGTCAACCTACCTGGCTGTAACTCTAATTAAAGTGTGATGCTTTTATGAAATTTTATTTAGTCTTTATTTGGTTGTAACTGAAAATTTAAAAATTTTCATTTTCACCTTCTTCCTTTTGAATTCGATGAGCTTTTGTGGCTTGATTATTTTATCATTTTAATCGATTTCTATTTTATCTATAATTTTTGTCCAAGTGAATCCCAAGAAAATAAAAAATAAAAAATAAAACAAGAAAAATTCAATAAAGCATTGTGGAACCCAAGTCCCACGAGTCAAAGTAAACAAGGTCATTGCAAAGCCGAGTGAGAAGGGCATTACTCCCTTTGGCCCCACTTCATTCAATGTCTTGACCAACTACAATGAACCTGCCGGATGAAGCGACACTAGGGCCTCATCAGCAAGCACAGGAACGTATAACGAAAGCAACAGTGCTACGCCATTGACAATTCAAGTCTTCATACAGCACCAACTTTGCATTGACAATTAAAGCGAGTTTCACAATGTGGAGATATCAAGAACTGATGATATCATTTGATAGTTGAGTCAAATTTTTTAACGTGAGAACTGTTCTCTCGTAGGACCTTCCCTCCTAGGGACTTTCCGGTAACCTTCACTTGGATAGCCTTCTGGCCCCATTGTAATCCCAGAAGCTATTTCAGAGCACACCGGTTTTGAATTATTCTCTTTTCTACATTTTCTTAGTCTTCCATGCTTTATAAACCAACGCCAGCCAACATTATACTTTACTATGACCTGTTGGTATGAAAAGACCATGTTGAGTATTTCCTTTCATTTCATTTTCATGAAGTGGAGCCGGTTTTTCTAGCCATCGGTTTTAGAACAGTAGAAACTTATGAACTGTAATCTCCAACTATAATGATTTTTTATACATCTTCTTGGAATGTATTCTGCTGCAGAGTGACATAGTCAGAATTCGTAATCAATGCAGAAATTTTTTTATTCCATTTCCTTATTGGGAGAATCATGATTACCCGTGCCATTAAAAAAAAAAAAAAAAATTTAAAGTTTAGGAATATAACCTTGAAAACCATCAATATTTCAAAATTGTCCACCCAGTGAGTTTTTCTTTTTTTTTCTTTTAACTTTGACATGACAAATTATAAGATTTATCATTTTTATTATTCTTTTTTTTAAATAAATTAAACTTTGACACTTGACAATCAAGTAATTTTAATTAAAAAAGGCAAAACTTGTTTGTAGTTCCAATATTTTGCTTTATTAAATTTTTTATTTACATAAAATAAAAAATAAAGTATATTTTTCAAAAAAAAAAAAATTGTATATAGTCATTTATATTAATTTTATTAAAAATTAAAATACTTTCATATTGATCAACACAATCGATATTTCTATTAAATCGATGTTTTGTCGATATATCGCCGATTTTGCCGATATTCCTCTCGATCAATAATTGGTGTTGAATTTCGTTTTGAGCTCGTCTGATATTCGATATATCGGCAAAATATCATTGATAAAATCCGATTTTTTAATCTATGATGGTTTTCAAGGTGGCCTATCAATTAACTTGTTCCTTGTCCTTCAAAATCTCATGCAAGTTGTAAAGGATGTCAAATGCAGTGGCATAGTGTTGTTGTTGCAACATACTTTTGAGTGACCTCAAGGTATTACACTTTGCCATCTCATCATCCTTCTTCCACTTTTGATATGCATCATTTTCCTCTAAGGGAGGAGGTCATGAAGTTGGCTCAGGTGCTACATCAAGACTAACCCATTTGAGTTGCTTTGTAGTGAAAACTATATATATATACTTCTCTCCCAATCCACACAATTAGATTTAATTGATTTGTTTTGGGTTAGAATAATAACTAATAGGCTATACAACTTTTTTAAAACAAATATATGAGACACTCATATATTATTACGAATATTCAATTGTCATAACTCTAGTATAAATAGTAAAATATAATGCTCTTAATATTATGTTTGAACCAACAATAGTATCCTAGAATCATAAAATTTTTAGCTTACTCTAGACAAGTCTAGAATTTGTTATTAGGCGGAGATTTTAAGCAATCAAACTTGTCGTCTTTGTTGTAATATGGAACAAAGTAGACATGTCATTTCTTTGACCACCTAAATTATGAATAAGGACATTGTCCGAATAGCCCTTCATGTATCTAATACAGAAATGGATTTATACCTTGATAGATGCAAAGTCCCACACCTACCTCATGGCTGCTATGATTATCAAAGATACCTTATAGCCGACACCAATAATTTATACCTTGATGGATACTATTTTTCAAAATTATTTTTGATAACAATTATCAAAATACCTTATTATCTTAGCCGACACCAATAATTTGTATGGCAGTTATTGAATATGGTCAATATAAAGAAACGGTTGAGAAAGTAAACCAATTCCAATCAACTAACTCAACCTCAATACCCCACAGAGTGACTAGAATACCCATCCCATTAATGCCTTCGCCAACCATCCAACCACCTATTTAATGTCAACCTTGTGATGCCTACAATCGAGAGTATGAGGACCAGAGAAAAAAAAATTGTTAATATATATAAAATAATTTGCATGTTAACATGAAAATAATGTATATTTATTTCTATTTTTCTCCTTTAAAAAAAAAAATCTAATTTCACTTACTGTTCATTGAAATTATTCAATTTTTTTGCATTTCATAAACCAATTATATTGTTTTTCACACTTTAAATATTCATCCAATTTTTTCAACAAATAATTTGAAATTAAAATAAAATATATTTACTTTTTCTTAATTTATTAATTATATAACCAAATTATTTTTTTTTAGAATATTTGGTTTATTTTAAATTTTTTTCGTTACCTCTTGGGTTTATCACTCTATATTACAAAAATAAATAAATTGTAATTTTCCTTTCAAATGATTTTTATTTTTACAAATTATTCAATATATAAAATAATTCCTTAAATTATATAATTGGATGTTGTAAAGATTTAATTTTTTTGTGTTGCATTGGATTCTTTTCTTGGTATAGGAACGTGTGCCATATTGCCATTGGTTTAAGATTGTGGGTATGGTGCCAAAGATGATATTTCGGTACCAAAGCAAGATTGTGGATATGGTATATATATATATATATGGATCCACGAGAACCATACTCATCCATGGTATGACATTTCGTGGGTTGACAAAATAAAAAATTGTGACTAGGGAAAATAACTAATCGACGCAAAAGAAGACTAAAAAAATGTGTCCAAGAAAAACTTTTGTACTTAACAGAAGTTTCTTATAATAATTTGTACGTACATAACTAAATATATAATCAAACATATTTTTTTAATCCTTTGTAGATTATTGAAGCTTTGACTTGACCTTAAAATTTCCACTATGTTATATATTTCGAAGTAGTTCATCCATTTTCTTGATTTCCCTGTTGCTTTCCTTCAATGTTGTGTGGGTAGAAATCTAAAATCCAGCTTCTTAATTATCAGGAAAAGCAATGGCCTGCCATGGACTGGAGTCTTGTGTTGTTGCTGCTCTTTCCCTAGCCTCCTCGCATTCATCTCTCTTTTTCGTGGCGCTACCCAAGATTCGGATGATTATCCTAATATTGCACGTCTTTCCAGTTCATGGATTAACGTTAATCAAGAAATTATATATTACTCGGATGAGGCAGTCACTGTGCAGCCCATTCTTGGCAACAAAAGTAAGGGTGTAGGATTCTGCTTTGGATTCTACTGCCGCTATTCAAGAGATGAATGCCTCTTGGCTGTTGTCATCTACCACCTCGCATCTCATTCCTCTTCTATAGGGCACCCAAGACTAGTGTGGTCTGCCAATCGGAACACTCCTGTCCGGGTAAATGCTATAATCTCCAACTATAATGATTTTTTATACATCTTCTTGGAATGTATTCTGCTGCATAGTGACATAGTCAGAATTCGTAATCAATGCAGAAAATTTTTTATTCCATTTCCTTTTTGGGAGAATCATGATTACCCGTGCCATTAAAAAAAGAAAAAATTTAGAAAGTTTAGGAATATAACCTTGAAAATCATCAATATTTCAAAATTGTCCACCCAAGTGAGTTTTTCTTTTTTTTTTTCTTTTAACTTTGACATGACAAATTATAAGATTTATCATTTTTATTATTCTTTTTTTTAAATAAATTAAACTTTGACACTTGACAATCAAGTAATTTTAATTAAAAAAGGCAAAACTTGTTTGTAGTTCCAATATTTTGCTTTATTAAATTTTTTATTTACATAAAATAAAAAATAAAGTATATTTTCATTAAAAAAAAAATTGTATATAGTCATTTATATTAATTTTATTAAAAATTAAAATACTTGCATATTGATCAACACAATCGATATTTCTATTAAATCGACGTTTTGTCGATATATCGCCGATTTTGCCGATATTCCTCTCGATCAATAATTGGTTTTGAATTTCGTTTTGAGCTCGCCTGATATTCGATATATCGGTAAAATATCATCGATAAAATCCGATTTTTTAATCTATGATGGTTTTCAAGGTGGCCTATCAATTAACTTGTTCCTTGTCCTTCAAAATCTCATGCAAGTTGTAAAGGATGTCAAATGCAGTGGCATAGGACTAGTGTTGTTGTTGCAACATACTTTTGAGTGACCTCAAGGTATTACACTTTGCCATCTCATCATCCTTCTTCCACTTTTGATATGCATCATTTTCCTCTAAGGGAGGAGGTCATGAAGTTGGCCCAGGTGCTACATCAAGACTAACCCATTTGAGTTGCTTTGTAGTGAAAACTATATATATATACTTCTCTCCCAATCCACACAATTAGGTTTAATTGATTTGTTTTGGGTTAGAATAATAACTAATAGGCTATACAACTTTTTTAAAACAAATATATGAGACACTCATATATTATTACGAATATTCAATTGTCATAACTCTAGTTTAAATAGTAAAATATAATGCTCTTAATATTACGTTTGAACCAACAATAGTATCCTAGAATCATAAAAATTTTAACTTACTTTAGACAAGTCTAGAATTTGTTACTAGGTGGAAATTTTATGCAATGAAACTTGTCGTCTTTGTTGTAATATGGAACAAAGTAGACATACCGTTTCTTTGACCACCTAAATTATGAATAAGGACATTGTCCGAATAGCCCTTCATGTATCTAATACAGAAATGGATTTATACCTTGATAGATGCAAAGTCCCACACCTACCTCATGGCTGCTATGATTATCAAAGATACCTTATAGCCGACACCAATAATTTATACCTTGATGGATACTATTTTTCAAAATTATTTTTGATAATAATTATCAAAATACCTTATTATCTTAGCCGACACCAATAATTTGTATGGCAGTTATTGAATATGGTCAATATAAAGAAACGGTTGAGAAAGTAAACCAATTCCAATCAACTAACTCAACCTCAATACCCCACAGAGTGACTAGAATACCCATCCCATTAATGCCTTCGCCAACCATCCAACCACCTATTTAATGTCAACCTTGTGATGCCTACAATCGAGAGTATGAGGACCAGAGAAAAAAAAAATTGTTAATATATATAAAATAATTTGCATGTTAACATGAAAATAATGTATATTTATTTCTATTTTTCTCCTTTAAAAAAAAAATCTAATTTCACTTACTGTTCATTGAAATTATTCAATTTTTTTACATTTCATAAACCAATTATATTGTTTTTCACACTTTAAATATTCATCCAATTTTTTCAATAAATAATTTGAAATTAAAATAAAATATATTTACTTTTTCTTAATTTATTAATTATATAACCAAATTATTTTTTTTAGAATATTTGGTTTATTTTAAATTTTTTTCGTTACCTCTTGGGTTTATCACTCTATATCAAAAATAAATAAATTGTAATTTTCCTTTCAAATGATTTTTATTTTTACAAATTATTCAATATATAAAATAATTCCTTAAATTATATAATTGGATGTTGTAAAGATTTAATTTTTTTGTGTTGCATTGGATTCTTTTCTTGGTATAGGTTGACCCATAGAGTAACGCTTTTTTTTTTTTTTTTGCATTAATGTGTGCCATATTGCCATTGGTTTAAGATTGTGGGTATGGTACCAAAGATGATATTTCGGTACCAAAGCAAGATTGTGGATATGGTACATAACCCATATATATATATATATGGATCCACGAGAACCATACTCATCCATGGTATGACATTTCGTGGGTTGACAAAATAAAAAATTGTGACTAGGGAAAATAACTAATCGACGCAAAAGAAGACTAAAAAAATGTGTCCAAGAAAAACTTTTGTACTTAACAGAAGTTTCTTATAATAATTTGTACGTACATAACTAAATATATAATCAAACATATTTTTTTAATCCTTTGTAGATTATTGAAGCTTTGACTTGACCTTAAAATTTCCACTATGTTATATATTTCGAAGTAGTTCATCCATTTTTTTTATTTCCCTGTTGCTTTCCTTCAATGTTGTGTGGGTAGAAATCTAAAATCCAGCTTCTTAATTATCAGGAAAAGCAATGGCCTGCCATTGACTGGAGTCTTGTGTTGTTGCTGCTCTTTCCCTAGCCTCCTCGCATTCATCTCTCTTTTTCGTGGCGCTACCCAAGATTCGGACGATTATCCTAATATTGCACGTCTTTCCAGTTCATGGATTAACGTTAATCAAGAAATTATATATTACTCGGATGAGGCAGTCACTGTGCAGCCCATTCTTGGCAACAAAAGTAAGGGTGTAGGATTCTGCTTTGGATTCTACTGCCGCAATTCAAGAGAAGAATGCCTCTTGGCTGTTGTCATCTACCACCTCGCATCTCATTCCTCTTCTATAGGGCATCCAAGACTAGTGTGGTCTGCTAATCGGAACACTCCTGTCCGGGTAAATGCTACTTTACAGCTAACTGGAGGAGGAGACTTGATCTTGAAGGATGCTGATGGCAAATTTGTTTGGTCCACAAACACAACAGGAAAGAGTGTTTCAGGCTTAAAATTGACGGAAGCCGGAAATGTTGTCCTCTTTGATGCAAACAATGCTACTGTTTGGCAATCTTTTACCACCCCACTGATGCTTTACTTCACGGCCAAACGATGGTTTCAGGGAAGAAGCTTACAGCCAGCTTAGCCGCAGATAACTGGACTGAAGGTCTGTAATCACTTTCGGTTACGAATCAAGCTCTGGTAGCTTATGTAGAGTCCAATCCTCCTCAATTCTATTATCGTCTTGAGGGCTCGGATACAAACACAAAAGGTAAAACAAAACAAAATTATATCTTACTCAGGAATGAAAACCTCGATGTGTTCATACATGGTGCTGAACCAAACCATCCAGATTCAAGGATTTCCATTCCTACAAACTTGTCTGCTCAGTTCATCAAACTGGGGCCGGATGGTCATTTGAGAGCCTACGGGTGGAAACAATCTGACTGGGAGGAGGTGACTGATCTTCTGACTGGGTGGTCATCATTTCCAGATGATCTAAGTAATGTAGATGACTGTCAATACCCGCTGGTGTGCGGGAAATATGGTATTTGTTCAGAAAGACAGTGTAGCTGTCCCCCACCATCTCCTCATGGAACAAAATATTTCAGGCCAGTAGATGACAGGCTACCCAGTCATGGATGCTATGCAACTAAACCCATTGCTTGCGGCTCTTCTCAATATCATCATCTTCTTGAGCTTCAACACGTAGGTTACTTTGCCTTCAGTTCTGACATTAGCAGTACAAATGTAGAAAATTGCAAGCAGGCCTGTTTGAACAACTGTTCATGCAAAGCTGCTGTTTTTAAATATACAGACGATCCTTTATATGGGGATTGCTGCTTTCTATCTGAGGTCTTTTCATTGATGACCACTGATCGGGGTGATATTAACTCATCCACGTTCCTTAAAGTGGCGATTTCTCCTATTGAAAGGATAAGAGAGCCCGTTGGAAAAATAATTCAGAAGAAAAAAGGGCATGCTAGAGTTATAGTCGTATCAAGTCTTGCAGCTTTCTTTGGTGTCTTTATTTTTATTACCCCTTGCTTCTTTCTTTTCAGAAAGAAAAAGGATTCTATTGAAGTTGAGGAGGATTACCTAGATCAGGTATCAGGAATGCCCACTAGATTCTCCTTCCAAGACTTGAAAGCTACAACACGAAACTTTAGTTGCAAGCTTGGGGAAGGAGGATTCGGGTCAGTCTATGAAGGCACTTTGAGCAATGGTGTCAAAGTTGCAGTGAAGCATCTTGAAGGTTTAGCTCAAGTAAAGAAATCATTCTCAGCTGAAGTTGAGACGATAGGCAGCATTCATCATGTCAATTTGGTAAGACTGATTGGATTTTGCGCTGAAAAATCACATAGGCTCTTAGTCTATGAGTACATGTGTAATGGGTCCTTGGATAAATGGATCTTCCACAAAAATCAACATCTTTCTCTTGGTTGGGAATCCAGAAGAAAGATCATCCTTGACATAGCGAAGGGACTAGCCTATCTCCATGAAGAATGCAGGCAGAAGATATTTCACTTGGATATCAAACCCCAAAACATCCTTTTGGATGAACACTATAATGCAAAAATTTCCGATTTCGGACTGTCAAAACTGATTGACAAGGACCAAAGCCAAGTTGTAACAACAATTAGGGGGACCCCGGGTTACTTGGCTCCCGAATGGTTGAGCTCAGTTATCACAGAAAAAGTGGACGTCTACAGCTTTGGCGTTGTGTTGTTAGAAATTCTGTGTGGGCGAAGAAATGTAGACCGATCTCAACCTGAAGAAGATATGCATTTACTCGGTATTTTCAGAAGGAAGGCAAATGAAGGACAAGTGTTGGATATGGTTGATAAAAACAGTGAGGATATGCAGAGACATGGAGCAGAAGTTATGGGGCTGATGAAGGTTGCTGCATGGTGCCTACAAAATGATTATGCCAGGAGGCCTTCCATGTCCGTGGTGGTGAAGGTCTTGGAGGGTTTGGTTGATGTTGAAGATGACCTGGATTACAATTTTTCGCATTCACCATTACCTAGGGGCATTGCTCACAAGGTTGCTGCTGTTAGAAAAATATGGATACAATGGAGAAAAGAAACACTCTCAAACACTTACTTTGATACAATAAAACTCTCAAAGTTACAAAATAAGAACAAGAAGAAGAAGAACACAAGAAAGGCTCAAACAAGTTTTTGGAACTTTGTCCAAAGATTCTATTTCTTCCCACTTCTAGAAATCTTTAGGGAACTAATGGAAATAGTCTTAGGATTGATCAAGCATTTTCACTTTTCTGCATAAGATTTCAAAAAGAAGAAAAGTCATATAAAGCACTCTTAGGGTTGAAAAATGGTTACAAGGATGAGAAAAAACCCATTGTCTTCCTCAATCTCTTCATCTTTGTAACATTAAAAAAAAATTAAATCATATGTTTAATTCACACATTAAACATGATTTAATCTCAAATGTGTAACTCTCTTACACTTAACCTCTTAAGTTTTATAAAGTTACAAAGATGAGAAGACTCATTGTCTTCCTTAACCTTTCAAGTTTGGTAACATTTCAAAACTTAATCATATGTATAAATACCTCTTAAGTTTTGTAACATTCCAAAACTTAATCATGTGTTTATTCACACATTAAAAGTGTAATCTTTCTTACACTTTATTTTCAAAAGTTATTTTTTAAAAGTGTAACTCTTCTTACACTTTATTTTTAACCAACAATATATATATATATATATATATATATATATATATATATATATATATATATATATATATATATATATATATAAATATAACAATCCACCACTTGGTTAAAAATAAACATCAACCCTTATAACCTCAACAGTGAAAATGCATAAAATAAAATATCTTTCGATTTGAATTTTACCTTAGTATAATTGTCACAAAGCTCCGTTGAAATCCCAGGTTGCTTGTAGCATTGAACCAGTTATTCCTTGTAACGAAACCGGTAACAACACACACACTTCCACTAACCACACGAGTGCCCATTATTTTCTTGCTTAGCACTTTTATGGCCATGTGCTCAATCCATTCATGAACTTTCTTGAAAGAACTCCAACTCTCATGAGAGGCGGCACCACCCCTAAGTTCACATAGGTGAAATTCTTCCAGCATCCTTGTTACCTTTAAGATGCTTGTCACACATAGACTGAATTTCATTAAAAGCTTTAAGCTTAACCCTCCAACGGTAACAACCAGCATTAATCATCACAGATGGAACTCACATGTTCTAATGCTGCCACAACCCACTTATCAATGACTTGTTTTTACCTATTGAACTTAAAACTAGTCATTTATTAGTATTAAGTTGGGTTACCATCATTGGTGAATTTTATTTAAGGAGTTTTAGTCACATCCCTCTAGATGTTATCCTTACTAAATCTCTTGTAAGAGGTTTAGTAAAAGGATCCGCCAAGTTTCCACTTGACCTCACAAATGAGATTGAAATGATTCCATTTTGAATTAATTGTCTCACATACTCATGTCTAATGCTTATATGTCTAGACTTCCCATTGTACACTCCATTGTACGCACGAGCTAGAGTGGCTTGACTGTCACAATGTATCGACACTGTTGACACATTATTTGCAGTAAAAGGAATGTCCATCATGAGATCCCTAAGCCACTCAGCTTCTTTTCCAGTTGCAGCTAGAGTTATAAACTCTGCCTCCATGGTTGAGTGTGATATACAAGTTTGTTTCTTAGATCCCCAAGAGACAGCCCCACCACCAAGTGTAAACACCCAACCTATGGTAGATAAATTATCTCCCACACTCGATATCCACTTGCATCTGAATACCCTTCAATTATAGCAGGAAACTTTGAATATTGGAGGCTTAGTTCTTTGGTATTCTTTAGGTAACCAAGAACTCTACCAATAGCTTTCCAATGTTCCACGCTTGGATTGCTAACAAACCTACTTAGTTTACTAACTGCAAATGAAATGTCAGCCCTAGTACACTGAACAGCATACATAAGACTTCCAATTGCACTTGCATACTCAAGTTGAGCCACCGATCTACCATCATTCTTTTCAAGTTTTATACTTGAATCAAATAGAGTATTAGCATCTTTAATCTTGAGATGACTAAATTTGCTAACTACTTTCTCAATATAGTGGGTTTGGTTCAAAGCATAGCCCCCACTATTTCTTTTCACCTTGATACCCAATATAGTATCAACTTCTCCAAGATCTTTCATCTTGAAGGTTGAGGATAGAAACCTTTTCGTTTCTATTATTCCTTTCATGTCATCACTCAAGATTAACATGTCATTCACATATAATTGACAAGCTTACACACTTTGTTTTCATTCCCCAGTAGAATAAAACCTTCCGGTTGTTCCATGTAGACCTCCTCATTGAGATCCCCATTCAAGAATGCCGTTTTGACATCCATTTGATGAACAAATAGATTATGAATTGATGCCAAAGCAAACAATATCCTAATCGATGTTGTTCTAGCCACCGGCGCATAGGTATCAAAATAATCAATACCTTCTCTTTGTTTAAACCCCTTAGCTACTAATCTAGCCTTAAAGGTTTGAATCATGCCATTGGTGTGATATTTCCTTCGAAATACCCACTTGCACCCTATTGGTTTAGATCCTGGTGGAAGGTCTACCAATTCCCATGTTTGGTTGGACATAATTGAATCCATTTCATCATTGATAGCCTCTTTCCAAAAAGCAACATCTCTAGAAGCCATAGCTTCTTTGTATGTTTTGGGATCCTCCTCTATTTGAAGTACTATAGGAATTTTTCTTATAATATCTTCTCTATTTCCTTCTACTAAGTAAAAGGAAATTCTTTGAGAGTCAATCTCATCCGATCCCAACACTTTCTCTTTTCTAGCTCTTTGGCTTTTCCGAGGCACAATGGGTTGCTCAACAACCTTTGAAGGTGTCTCCTCTTAAGACTCTCCAACACTAGTAGGTACTTGAGAATTGCTATCACTCAACAAATTCTCAAAGAACTCTACCTCTCTTGATTCAATTATCACATTAGACTCCAAGTCTAATAGCCTATAAGCTTTGCTATTTGAGGCATAGCCTACAAATGCACACTTAATGGCTCTTGGACCCAATTTTGTTTTATTTGGATCCGTTTTCTTGCAATAAGCAAGACACCCCACACTTTGAAGTAACCTATATTAGGCTTCCTTCCTTTCCATAACTCATATGCTTGTCTTGCCACCTAGTGAAGTTGGAACCATCAAAACGATCCAACCTTACAAGGTCTTGGTTCATAATCTTGATAGTCTCTCCTTCCATTGAAACATAGAGTCTTTGATTGTTAGAAAAAAAAAATGGATACAATGGAGAAAAGAAACACTCTCAAACACTCACTTTGATACAATAAAACTCTCAAAGTTACAAAATAAGAACAAGAAGAAGAAGAACACAAGAAATGCTCAAACAAGTTTTTGGAACTTTGTCCAAAGACTCTATTTCCTCCCACTTCTAGAAATCTTTAGGAAACTAATGAAAATAGTCTTGGGATTGATCAAGCATTTTCACTTTTCTGCATAAGATTTCAAAAAGAAGAAAAATCATATAAAGCACTCTTAGGGTTGAAAAATGGTTACAAGGATGAGAAAAAACCCATTGTCTTCCTCAATTTCTTCATCTTTGTAACATTAAAAAAAAATTAAATCATATGTTTAATTCACACATTAAACATGATTTAATCTCAAATGTATAACTTTCTTACACTTAACCTCTTAAGTTTTATAAAGTTACAAAGATGAGAAGACTCGTTGTCTTCCTTAACCTTTCAAGTTTGGTAACATTTCAAAACTTAATCATATGTGTAAATACCTCTTAAGTTTTGTAACATTCCAAAACTTAATCATGTGTTTATTCACACATTAAAAGTGTAACCCTTCTTACACTTTATTTTCAAAAGTTATTTTTTAAAAGTGTAACTCTTCTTACACTTTATTTTTAACCAACAATATATATATATATTTATATAAATATAACAGCTGCTGTTGCTAGGGATGGCAATGGGGCAAGTTTTTTTGGGTACCCGTCCCGCCCTACCCCTAATGGGACGGGGTTTAATTTTAATAAACAGGTTTAGGAAAGGTATGAGACTTTTTTTTAAACCTGGGGCAGGTTCAGATATTACTCCATTCCATCCCGTCCTACCCTGATTAAATATAAAATTAATTTTAAAATTAATTTTAAAATTTTATTTTACTATTTTTAATGTATAGATAATAATAAAATAATTTATAAAAATATAATAATTTTATTATTTATAAAATATATTTATTTTAATGTAATTAAAAATTAAAAAAAATTTTTTTAAAAAAAGTAAGAAAAAAAAAGTTAAATGAGGCGGGACGGGTATGAGAATATCTCATACCAAACCTTGCTCCGTCCCGTTTAATTTTTTAAATGGAATGAAGATAAAAATTATTTTTAATAAATAGGACGGGATTGAGTTGTGCGACCCGTTTTATGCATTTGGCAAGGCTGGCACGATAAAGTAAGGGAATGGCGCATCCTACGATAATTGTTCTTATAAGGCATTAGTATTATTGACTCGCTTCCAGTATTACGCTCTATACGCGCTACGCTACGCTTCACTCGCTCGTTTCGTTCACTTCTTCAAATGCATCTAAGATCTTCTCTTAGGAGATAATCGACTTACATCAAAAGATGTACTTTAGCTCATCAATGCTTTATCGCTTATCCCCTTACTGCTACCCCTTCCATTCCTCGGACGAAGTCGCTTTCCGCCCAGTTGCCATTCCTTGCTGCTACTCCAATTATGCCATCAGCTTTATCAGGACCTAGGTAAACGTCAACCTACCTAGCCGTAACTCTAATGAAAGTGTGATGCTTTTATGAAATTTTATTTAGTCTTTATTTGGTTGTAGCTGAAAATTTGAAATTTTCATTTTCACCTTCTTCCTTTTGAATTCAACTGGCTTTAGTCAAAGTAAACAACGTCTGCAAAGACGAGTGGCAGAAGCACATTGTCCGCATTCTCCAAGGCCGTCATTACTCCCTCTCCCCCTGCTTCATTCAATGTCTTGACCAACTGTTCCAAGGAGTGGAAAAATAAATAAATCAAAATGATGAATTAACATCATGATCGCAATTTTGACTCATTTGGATATGGCCTTTCATGACTAGATGAAAACAATAATATTAAAACCCTAAATCCACGCAAAAGAAGACTAACAAAATGTTTTGGCTTGAATCAAACAGCCGGGTGAGAGGAAGAAGAAATACGAAATCACAATATTTATAAAATATATTAAATAAAATATCTTAATATTATTATTACATTTTCTTTATATTAATATGACTAAAATATAAGGTAATAGCTATTTCTCTTATGTCACATAGAAAGGAAATTCAAATATCTATCATATATAATATTTTTAATACTCAAAAAAAAAATTTTGAATTTTTAAAAAATAAATCTAAAATCACTCCAAACAAGCTCTTAATAGATCAACATTCATATTTTCCTGAGAGAGAGAGGGGCAAAATTTTAAACCCTTTATCCTTTGTAGCATTATTGTAACTTTACTTGACCTTAAAATTAAACTATGTTATTTGGAAGAGAGACAAAATTTCAAATTTATGATTTGTTCTCAACAAAAATCCTTCATGCTTTATATCACTATTGTAGCTTGACTTGACCTTTAAATTCCACCGTGTTGTTTGGAACTTCGTCCATTTTCTTAATCTCTTGTTGCTTTCCTTCAATGTTGTGTGGGTGGAAATCTAAATCCAGCTTCTTTATTATCCGGAAAAGCAATGGCCTGGCATGGATTGGAGTCTTGTTATGTTGCCGTTCTTTCCCTCCTCGCTATCATCTCTCTCTGTCGTGGTGCTACCCTATATGTGCACGATTATCCTAATATTGCACGTCACTCCAGTTCATGGGCTAACGTTGAACAAGAGCTTATCCAGGGGGATGAGAAGGTCTCTCTGCTGCCGATTCTTTGCATCAAAGGCGAAGGTGCAGGGTTCTGCTTTGGATTCTACTGCAGCTATTTAAGAGATGAATGCCTCTTGGCTGTTGTCATCTGCCCCGCATACAATCTCCCTCTTATATCATCTCCAGAACTAGTGTGGTCTGCTAATCGGAACAATCCTGTCCGGGTAAATGCTACTTTACAGCTAACTGGAGGAGGAGACTTGATCTTGAAGGATGCTGATGGCAAATTTGTTTGGTCCACAAACACAACAGGAAAGACTGTTTCAGGCTTAAAATTGACTGAAGCCAGAGATGTTGTCCTCTTTGACGCAAACAATGCTACGGTTTGGCAGTCTTTTGACCACCCCACCGATGCTCTACTTCAGGGCCAAAAGATGGTTTCAGGGAAGAAGCTTACAGGCAGCTTAGCCACAGGTAACTGGACTGAAGGTATGTTATCACTTTCCGTTACCAATGAAGCTCTGGTAGCTTATGTAGAGTCCAATCCTCCTCAGATATATTATCGTCTTGAGGGCTCGGATACAGACACAAAAGGTAAAACAAAACAAAATTATATCTTACTCGGGAATGAAAGCCTCGATGGGTTCATACATGGTGCTGACCCAAACTATCCAGATTCAAGGATTTTCATTGCTACAGACTTGTCTGCTCAGTTCATCAAACTGGGGCCGGATGGTCATTTGAGAGCCTACGGGTGGAAAAATAATAGCTGGGAGGCGGCTGATCTTCTGACTGATTGGTTATCATTTCCAAATCATCTAAGTGATGTAGATGATTGTCAATACCCGCTGGTGTGCTGGAAATATGGCATTTGTTCAGAAAGACAGTGTAGCTGTCCCCCACCATCTCCTCATGGAACAAAATATTTCAGGCCAGTAGATGACAACCTACCCAGTCATGGATGCTATGCAACTAAACCCATTGCTTGCGGCTCTTCTCAATATCATCATCTTCTTGAGCTTCAACACGTAGGTTACTTTGCCTTCAGTTCTGACATTAGCAGTACAAATGTAGAAAATTGCAAGCAGGCCTGTTTGAACAACTGTTCATGCAGAGCTGCTCTTTTTAAATATACAGACGATCCTTTAGATGGGGATTGCTGCCTTCTATCTGAGGTCTTTTCATTGATGACCACTGATCGGGGTGATATTAAGTCATCCACGTTCCTTAAAGTGGCGATTTCTCCTATTGATATTCAGAAGAAAAAAGGGCATGCTAGAGTTATACTCGTATCAAGTCTTGCAGCTTTCTTCGGTGTCTTTATTTTTATGACCACTTGCTTCTTTCTTTTCAGAAAGAAAAAGGATTCTATTGAATTTGAGGAGGATTACCTAGATCAGGTATCAGGAATGCCCACTAGATTCTCCTTCCAACACTTGAAATCTACAACACAAAACTTTAGTTGCAAGCTTGGGGAAGGAGGATTCGGGTCAGTCTATGAAGGCACTTTGAGCAATGGTGTCAAAGTCGCAGTGAAGCATCTTGAAGGTTTAGCTCAAGTAAAGAAATCATTCTCAGCTGAAGTTGAGACGATAGGCAGCATTCACCATGTCAATTTGGTAAGACTGATTGGATTTTGCGCTGAAAAATCACATAGGCTCTTAGTCTATGAGTACATGTGTAATGGGTCCTTGGATAAATGGATCTTCCACAAAAACCAACATCTTTCTCTTGGTTGGGAATCCAGAAGAAAGATCATCCTTGACATAGCGAAGGGACTAGCCTATCTCCATGAAGAATGCAGGCAGAAGATATTTCACTTGGATATCAAACCCCAAAACATCCTTTTGGATGAACACTTGAATGCAAAAGTTTCCGATTTCGGATTGTCAAAACTGATTGACAAGGACCAAAGCCAAGTTGTAACGACAATGAGGGGGACCCCGGGTTATTTGGCTCCCGAATGGTTGAGCTCAGTTATCACAGAAAAAGTGGACGTCTACAGCTTTGGCGTTGTGTTGTTAGAAATTCTGTGTGGGCGAAGAAATGTAGACCGATCTCAACCTGAAGAAGATATGCATTTACTCGGTATTTTCAGAAGGAAGGCAAATGAAGGACAAGTGTTGGATATGGTTGATAAAAACAGTGAGGATATGCAGAGACATGGAGCAGAAGTTATGGAGCTGATGAAGGTTGCTGCATGGTGCCTACAAAATGATTATGCCAGGAGGCCTTCCATGTCCGTGGTGGTGAAGGCTTTGGAGGGTCTGGTTGATATTGAAGATGACCTGGATTACAATTTTTCGTATCCACCATTACCTAGGGGCATTGCTCACAAGGTTGCTGCTGCTGCTACTCCAATTATGCCATCAGCTTTATCAGGACCTAGGTAAACGTCAACCTACCTGGCTGTAACTCTAATTAAAGTGTGATGCTTTTATAAAATTTTATTTGGTTGTAACTGAAAATTTAAAAATTTTCATTTTCACCTTCTTCCTTTTGAATTCGATGAGCTTTTGTGGCTTTATTATTTTATTATTTTTATCAATTTCCATTTTATCTATAATTTTTGTCCAAGTGAATCCCAAGAAAATAAAAAAATAAAAAATAAAACAAGAAAAATTCAATAAAGCATTGTGGAACCCAAGTCCCACTAGTCAAAGTAAACAAGGTCATTGCAAAGCCGAGTGAGAAGGCCATTACTCCCTTTGGCACCGCTTCGTTCCATGTCTTGACCAACTACAATGAACCTGCCGGATGAAGAGACACTAGGGCCTCATCAGCAAGCACAGGAACGTATACCGAAAGCAACAGCTAGCGCTACGCCATTGACAATTCAAGTCTTCATACAGCACCAACTTTGCATTGACAATTAAAGCGAGTTTCACAACGTGTAGATATCAAGAACTGATGATATCATTTGATAGTTGAGTCAAATTTTTTAACGTGAGAACTGTTCTCTAGTAGGACCTTCCCTCCTAGGGACTTTCCGGTAACCTTCACTTGGAGAGCCTTCTGGCCCCATTGTAATCCCAGAAGCTATTTCAGAGCACACCGGTTTTGAATTATTCTCTTTTCTACATTTTCTTAGTCTTCCATGCTTTATAAATCAACGCCAGCCAACATTATACTTTACTATGACCTGTTGGTATGAAAAGACCATGTTGAGTGTCGATATATTGCCGATTTTGCCGATATTCCTCTCGATCAATAATTGGTGTTGCATTTCGTTTTGAGCTCGCCTGATATTCAATATATCGGCAAAATATCATCGATAAAATCCGATTTTTCAATCCATAATGGTTTTCAAGGTGGCCTATCAATTAACTTGTTCCTTGTCCTTCGAAATCTCATGCAAGTTGTAAAGGATGTCAAATGCAGTGGCACAGGACTAGTGTTGTCGTTGCAACATACTTTTGAGTGACCTCAAGGTATTACACTTTGCCATCTCATCATCCCTCTTCCACTTTTGACATGCATCATTTTCCTCTAAGGGAGGAGGTCATGAAGTTGGCTTAGGGGCTAGATCAAGACTAACCCATTTGAGTTGCTTTGTAGTGAAAACTATATATATATACTTATCTCCCAATCCACACAATTAGGCTTAATTGATTTGTTTTGGGTTAGAATAATAACTAATAGGCTATACAACTTTTTTAAAACAAATATATGAGACACTCATATATTATTACGAATATTCAATTGTCATAACTCTAGTATAAATACTAAAATATAATGCTCTTAATATTATGTTTGAACCAACAATAGTATCCTAGAATCATAAAAATTTTAGCTTACTTTAGACAAGTCTAGAATTTGTTATTAGGTGGAGATTTTATGCAATCAAACTTATCATCTTTATTGTAATATGGAACAAAGTAGACATACCGTTTCTTTGACCACCTAAATTATGAATAAGGACATTGTCCGAATAGCCCTTCATGTATCTAATACAGAAATGGATTTATACCTTGATAGATGCAAAGTCCCACACCTACCTCATGGCTGCTATGATTATCAAAGATACCTTATTATCTTAGCCGACACCAATAATTTATACCTTGATGGATACTATTTTTCAAAATTATTTTTGATAACAATTATCAAAATACCTTATTATCTTAGCCGACACCAATAATTTGTATGGCAGTTATTGAATATGGTCAATATAAAGAAACGGTTGAGAAAGTAAACCAATTCCAATCAACTAACTCAACCTCAATACCCCACAGAGTGACTAGAATACCCATCCCATTAATGCCTTCGCCAACCATCCAACCACCTATTTAATGTCAACCTTGTGATGCCTACAATCGAGAGTAGGAGGACCAGAGAAAAAAAAAATTGTTAATATATATAAAATAATTTGCATGTTAACATGAAAATAATGTATATTTATTTCTATTTTTCTCCTTTTAAAAAAAAAAAATCTAATTTCACTTACTGTTCATTGAAATTATTCAATTTTTTTGCATTTCATAAATCAATTATATTGTTTTTCACACTTTAAATATTCATCCAATTTTTTCAATAAATAATTTGAAATTAAAATAAAATATATTTACTTTTTCTTAATTTATTAATTATATAACCAAATTATTTTTTTTTTAAATATTTGGTATATTTTAAATTTTTTTCGTTACCTCTTGGTTTATCACTTTATATTACAAAAATAAATAAATTGTAATTTTCCTTTCAAATGATTTTTATTTTTACAAATTATTCAATATATAAAATAATTCCTTAAATTATATAATTGGATGTTGTAAAGATTTAATTTTTTTGTGTTGCATTGGATTCTTTTCTTGGTATAGGTTGACCCATAGAGTAACGCTTTTTTTTTTTTTTTTTTTTTTTGCATTAACGTGTGCCATATTGCCATTGGTTTAAGATTGTGGGTATGGTACCAAAGATGATATTTCGGTACCGAAGCAAGATTGTGGATATGGTACATAACCCATATATATATATATATATGGATCCACGAGAACCATACTCATCCATGGTATGACATTTCGTGGGTTGACAAAATAAAAAATTGTGACTAGGGAAAATAACTAATCGACGCAAAAGAAGACTAAAAAAATGTGTCGACCAAGAAAAACTTTTGTACTTAACAGAAGTTTCTTATAATAATTTGTACGTACATAACTAAATATATAATCAAACATATTTTTTTAATCCTTTGTAGATTATTGAAGCTTTGACTTGACCTTAAAATTTCCACTATGTTATATATTTCGAAGTAGTTCATCCATTTTCTTGATTTCCCTGTTGCTTTCCTTCAATGTTGTGTGGGTAGAAATCTAAAATCCAGCTTCTTATATCAGGAAAAGTAATGGCCTGCCATGGACTGGAGTCTTGTGTTGTTGCTGCTCTTTCCCTAGCCTCCTCGCATTCATCTCTCTTTTTCGTGGCGCTACCCAAGATTCGGATGATTATCCTAATATTGCACGTCTTTCCAGTTCATGGATTAACGTTAATCAAGAAATTATTGTTGGAAATGAGTTTGAAAAAATAATAATTGAGCAACTTGGGGCTTAATTAAAAGTGTGACCCACACTCTGAAAATGTCGGGACCACGCACCAACGCGTTCTCCTCCGCGAGGAGTATAACGTGGTATATTTATTTGTTCAAATCCATTAAGTATTGAATGAGAAAATTGACTCCAAAGTCACCCACTTGAAATGGTATATTAAACAGGTACGTGTCTATTTCGAATAAGTTTATACCTATTCTAAACAGACACCAGGAAGACTATAAATAGACTTTCTACCTCGGCATTAAAATCAATTTTTTTTTTCCGAATATTTCTCTCTTTCTTCTTTGCATCCTTTGTCAGTTCGAGTACAAAACACAAGTTGTGTTCGTGGTGTTCTACAGATTGAAGTGCTGCTTCTGTAGAATTGAAAATCCGTTCTATCTTGGGAGACATTTATTCACTACCTTGAGCACCAGAGAGGGAATAAAGTTGTCTTAAAGAAACAGTATTGTCACTGGGCTCAGATTCATAGAATTAAAGTAAGTTCTGTAATTTCATTTATTTTATGTTTACTTACGGTGTAAACTGTAAAAGGTTTTTATTGCTTACAATTTTAAGACAACTTTATTAAATAAAAACTTTTTGTAGTTTATACTTTAGTGAATATTATATTCTTAAGTTTTAAATCAGATTGTGTTTCTGCATTTGGAAACTTAAATATTCTATTCATCTATTATTATTATTTTTTTAAATCAGAATTTTGTATTCTAAATTTTCTGCATTTCTATTTTTGTAATAGAAATCAAATGGCATCTTCAAGCAATATTCCTACAATGAATTTGACTCATGGAGAAAAACCAGAGAAATTCAATGGGAATGAGTTCAAACGTTGGCAACAAAAGATGCTCTTCTACCTCACCACATTGAACTTGGCAAGGTTCCTTCATGAAGAATGTCCCATACATGAAGAAGGAGAAACCAACAAGGAAAAGGTTGCTGCCGTGGATGCATGGAAGCATTCTGATTTCTTATGCAGAAATTATGTGCTTAATGGCTTAGACAATACACTTTACAATGTGTATTGTTCACTCAAGACAGCAAAGGAACTATGGGATTCACTTGACAAGAAATACAAAACCGAGGATGCTGGCATGAAGAAATTCATAGTCGGCAAATTTCTTGATTTCAAAATGATTGATTCCAAAACAGTTATAAGTCAAGTTCAAGAACTGCAAGTAATTCTTCATGAAATCCATTATGAAGGAATGAGTCTTAGTGACTCATTTCAAGTGGCTGCTGTGATTGAAAAATTACCACCACTATGGAAGGACTTCAAGAATTATCTCAAGCACAAACGCAAAGAGATGAATCTTGAAGAATTAATTGTGAGGTTAAGGATTGAGGAGGACAACCGAAAATCTGAAAAGAAGGGAAATAATTCAATGGAGGCTAAAGCCAATGTTATTGAACAAGGACCAAAAACTAACAAGAAACGAAAGCATGGTGATCAAAATCAGAATCAAGGATCAAATGCGGCGAAGAAATTCAAAGGCAAATGTTATAATTGTGGCAAAACTGGTCACAAGTCTAATGATTGTCGTAAGCCAAAGAAGGAACAGAAACCCCAAGCTAATGTGACAGAATTTGATAAACTTTCAAATGATGTCTCCGAGATGAATCTTTCCGCTGTTGTATCCGAATGCAATATTGTAGGAAACACCAAGGAATGGTGGGTGGACACTGGGGCTACTCGTCACATATGTTCCAACAAGTGGATGTTTTCAACTTACAAACCCGTGGAGCAAAATGAAGAATTATTCATGGGTAACTCTTCTAGTTCCAAAGTTGAAGGTCGTGGGAAGGTGATTCTGAAAATGACTTCTGGCAAAGAACTCACTTTAAATGATGTGCTTCATGTGCCAGACATTCGCAAGAACTTGGTTTCTGGATCTTTGCTTAGCAAAAATGGTTTCAAATTAGTGTTTGTGTCTGGTAAGTTTGTACTTACAAAGAATGAGATGTTTGTAGGAAAGGGCTATCTTAGTGATGAGCTCTTTAAGATGAATGTAATGACTGTTGTTCCTAAGTCTATTAATAATAATAAGATTGATTCTTCTGCTTACTTGCTTGAGTCTTCTAATATTTGGCATGGTAGATTAGGACATGTTAATTATGATACTCTACGTAGATTAATTCACTTAGATTATCTACCTAAATTTAATATTGATCCTAATCATAAATGTGAAACTTGTGTAGAATCTAAATTAACAAAAGTACCTTTTCATTCAGTTGAAAGAAGTACTAAACCTCTAGACTTAATTCACAGTGATATTTGTGATTTAAAGTTTGTGCAAACGAGAGGTGGGAAAAAGTATTTTATTACTTTTATCGATGATTGCACTAGATACTGTTATGTATATTTGCTTAAAAGCAAAGATGAGGCAATTGAAATGTTTAAGCATTATAAAAATGAAGTTGAGAATCAACTTAGCAAAAAGATTAAGGCAATAAGAAGCGATAGAGGTGGTGAATATGAATCCCCTTTCGAGGAGTTCTGTTTAGAACATGGAATCATTCACCAAACTACCGCTCCATATTCTCCTTAATCTAATGGGATTGCTGAACACAAAAATAGAACATTGAAAGAAATGATGAATGCTATGTTGTTAAGTTTTGGTTTACCCCAGAATTTGTGGGGGGAAGCTTTGCTTTCCGCCAATTATATTCTTAACAAAATGCCTCATAAATAAACACTTAAAACACCTTATGAATTATGGAAAGGTCACAAGCCTTGCTATAAGTATCTAAAAGTGTGGGGGTGTTTGGCAAAGGTGGAGGTTCCTAAACCTAAAAAGGTTAAAATAGGACCTAAAACCATTAATTGTATATTCATTGGTTATGCTAATAATAGTAATGCATATCGTTTTCTTGTTTATAAGTCTAAGATTCCTGATGTGCATGTTAATACAATTATAGAATCAAGGAATGCTGCATTCTTTGAAACTATTTTTCCATATAACAAGCCATCTGAAACAAGTACACAAAAGAGGACTCATGATATTACTTTTGGTAATAATCAATTAGAAGTAAATCAAGAATCAAAAGAAAAACAAGTTGACGAAGAACCTAGACGTGGAAAAAGGGCAAGAAAGTCAACTTCGTTTGGCCCAGATTTTCTAACATATTTGTTAGAAAATGATCCTCAAACATTCAAAGAAGCTATGTCCTCCCCTGAAGCTTCATATTGGAAAAAGGCAATTAATAGTGAAATTGAATCTATTCTGCAAAACCATACTTGGAAACTAGTGGATCTTCCACCAGGTACCAAAACATTGGGATGTAAGTGGATTTTCAAAAGGAAAATGAAGGCAGATGGTTCAATTGATAAATACAAAGCAAGACTTGTTGCCAAAGGGTACAAGCAAAGGGAAGGATTGGATTATTTTGACACTTATTCACCAGTTAGCCGAATAACTTCTATTCGTATGTTAATTGCTATAGCAGCAATAAACAATCTTGAAATACATCAAATGGATGTTAAAACGGCATTTTTGAACGGTGAATTAGATGAAGAAATATATATGGATCAACCTGAAGGGTTTATAGCTCCTGGACAAGAGAGGAAAGTGTGTAAGCTTGTTAAATCCTTATATGGATTAAAGTAAGCACCTAAACAATGGCATGAGAAATTTGACAATGCAATGATATCAAATGGATTCAAAATTAATGAATGTGATAAATGCGTTTATGTCAAAAACACTCAAAAAGGATATGTCATTATATGTCTATATGTTGATGACATGTTAATTATTGGTAGTGATACCAATATGATAAAAATGACTAAACAAATGCTATCCAGTAGATTTGATATGAAAGATCTAGGTGTGGCAGATATAATTTTGGGAATTAAGGTCTCAAAAACTTCTGATGGTCTTATACTTTCTCAATCTCATTACATTGAGAAAATACTTGAGAAATTCAAGAAGTACGATATAAGACCAAAGAAGACACCTATGGATGTAAATCTTCATCTTTTTAAGAATACTGGCATAGGAAAATCTCAATTAGAATATTCTCGTATAATTGGCAGTCTAATGTATGTGATGAACTACACTCGACCTGATATAGCATACTCCGTTAGTAAGCTAAGTCGATTTACGAGTAATCCCGGAGAAAATCATTGGAAATCAATAATACGAGTTTTGGGATACCTTAAATATACTCAAAATTATGGACTGCATTTCACAAGATATCCAGCTGTACTTGAAGGATACAACGATGCTAATTGGATATCTGACTCAAAAGACTCAAAATCCACAAGTGGATATGTGTTTACACTTGGAGGTGCAGCTGTGTCATGGAAATCCTCAAAACAAACTTGTATAGCTCGATCTACAATGGAATCAGAATTCATTGCAATAGATAAAGCTGGAGAAGAAGCCGAATGGCTACGAAATTTCTTAGAGGATATTCCAAATTGGTCAAAACCTGTGCCTGCTATTTGCATCCATTGTGATAGCCAATCAACAATTGGAAGAGCACAAAGTCATAACTATAACGGCAAGTCACGTCACATACGACGTCGACATAATACCGTTAGGCAATTGCTCTCAAATGGAATTATCTCAATTGATTACGTTAGGTCAAAAGATAATATTGCGGATCCGCTTACAAAAGGTTTAACTAGAGAGCAAGTAGAAAGTTCATCAAAGGGAATGGGTCTAAAGCTTATGAAATAAACCAAGGGTCATCATAGTGGCAACCCAACCTAGCTGACTGGAGATCCCAAGATCTAGGTTCAAAGGGCAAACCGAACTATGTAGAACTCAGAACGCATTGCGGAGATACTTACTCCAAACCATTCCTATGATGAGACAGTGCATATCTGCCGCGAGAATCAGGATAAGATACGCTTTTAATTATTTCTATAGCTTATGAAATTGTGTCATAAGTGGGATATTGCAGGATATTCTTAATAGAAATCACCTACGTGAGTAAGAAGGGGGCCACTTCTATGAGAATTATGAAAGGCTAAATTCTCTAACATACTCACGGAACCAAGAGGTGTTCAAGGCCAAAATGAACACAAACGTGAGAACCAACTGTGTTAGAAATGGTACTGCGTGATTCTATTGTCTTGGTTTACACCAACGGCTGGCAATTCAAAGACAACGTCTATTGACTGGCCAAGTAAATCCGATAGTCTTCACTAGGGCAAGTTCAAGACCAATGGTCACTTAGTCTGAAGCAGTAACTTTTCATTTGTACTCGAACTAGTGTCTACATATTCATTTTGCATGTTGTAAAGCCAATTTTACATTCATGTGGGGGATTGTTGGAAATGAGTTTGAAAAAATAATAATTGAGCAACTTGGGGCTTAATTAAAAGTGTGACCCACACTCCGAAAATGTCGGGACCACGCACCAACGCGTTCTCCTCCGCGAGGAGTATAACGTTTTATTTGTTCAAATCCATTAAGTATTAAATGAGAAAATTGACTCCAAAGTCACCCACTTGAAATGGTATATTAAACAGGTACGTGTCTATTCCGAATAGGTTTATACCTATTCTAAACAGACACCAGGAAGACTATAAATAGACTTTCTACCCCGGCATTAAAATCATTTTTTTTTTCCGAATATTTCTCTCTCTCTTCTTTGCATCCTTTGTCAGTTCGAGTACAAAACACAAGTTGTGTTCGTGGTGTTCTACAGATTGAAGTGTTGTTTCTGTAGAACTGAAAATCCGTTCTATCTTGGGAGACATTTATTCACTACCTTGAGCACCAGAGGGGGAATAAAGTTGTCTTAAAGAAACAGTGTTGTCACTTGTTCGGATTCATAGAATTAAAGTAAGTTCTGTAATTTCATTTATTTTATGTTTACTTAAAGTATAAACTGTAAAAGGTTTTTATTGCTTACAATTATATATTACTCGGATGAGGCAGTCACTGTGCAGCCCATTCTTGGCAACAAAAGTAAGGGTGTAGGATTCTGCTTTGGATTCTACTGCCGCAATTCAAGAGATGAATGCCTCTTGGCTGTTGTCATCTACCACCTCGCATCTCATTCCTCTTCTATAGGGCATCCAAGACTAGTGTGGTCTGCTAATCGGAACACTCCTGTCCGGATAATTGCTACTTTACAGCTAACTGGAGGAGGAGACTTGATCTTGAAGGATGCTGATGGCAAATTTGTTTGGTCCACAAACACAACAGGAAAGAGTGTTTCAGGCTTAAAATTGACGGAAGCCGGAAATGTTGTCCTCTTTGATGCAAACAATGCCACTGTTTGGCAATCTTTTGACCACCCCACTGATGCTTTACTTCACGGCCAAAAGATGGTTTCAGGGAAGAAGCTTACAGCCAGCTTACCCACAGATAACTGGACTGAAGGTCTGTAATCACTTTCGGTTACGAATCAAGCTCTGGTAGCTTATGTACAGTCCAATCCTCCTCAATTCTATTATCGTCTTGAGGGCTCGGATACAAACACAAAAGGTAAAACAAAACAAAATTATATCTTACTCAGGAATGAAAACCTCGATGTGTTCATACATGGTGCTGAACCAAACCATCCAGATTCAAGGATTTCCATTCCTACAAACTTGTCTGCTCAGTTCATCAAAGTGGGGCCGGATGGTCATTTGAGAGCCTACGGGTGGAAACAATCTGACTGGGAGGAGGTGACTGATCTTCTGACTGGGTGGTCATCATTTCCAGATGATCTAAGTAATGTAGATGACTGTCAATACCCGCTGGTGTGCGGGAAATATGGTATTTGTTCAGAAAGACAGTGTAGCTGTCCCCCACCATCTCCTCATGGAACAAAATATTTCAGGCCAGTAGATGACAGGCTACCCAGTCATGGATGCTATGCAACTAAACCCATTGCTTGCGGCTCTTCTCAATATCATCATCTCCTTGAGCTTCAACACGTAGGTTACTTTGGTTTCAGTTCTGACATTAGCAGTACAAATGTAGAAAATTGCAAGCAGGCCTGTTTGAACAACTGTTCATGCAAAGCTGCTGTTTTTAAATATACAGACGATCCTTTATATGGGGATTGCTGCTTTCTATCTGAGGTCTTTTCATTGATGACCATTGATCGGGGTGATATTAACTCATCCACGTTCCTTAAAGTGGCGATTTCTCCTATTGAAAGGATAAGGGAGCCCGTTGGAAAAATAATTCAGAAGAAAAAAGGGCATGCTAGAGTTATAGTCGTATCAAGTCTTGCAGCTTTCTTTGGTGTCATTATTTTTATTACCCCTTGCTTCTTTCTTTTCAGAAAGAAAAAGGATTTTATTGAAGTTGAGGAGGATTACCTAGATCAGGTATCAGGAATGCCCACTAGATTCTCCTTCCAAGACTTGAAAGCTACAACACGAAACTTTAGTTGCAAGCTTGGGGAAGGAGGATTCGGGTCAGTCTATGAAGGCACTTTGAGCAATGGTGTCAAAGTTGCAGTGAAGCATCTTGAAGGTTCAGCTCAAGTAAAGAAATCATTCTCAGCTGAAGTTGAGACGATAGGCAGCATTCACCATGTCAATTTGGTAAGACTGATTGGATTTTGCGCTGAAAAATCACATAGGCTCTTAGTCTATGAGTACATGTGTAATGGGTCCTTGGATAAACGGATCTTCCACAAAAACCAACATCTTTCTCTTGGTTGGGAATCCAGAAGAAAGATCATCCTTGACATAGCGAAGGGACTAGCCTATCTCCATGAAGAATGCAGGCAGAAGATATTTCACTTGGATATCAAACCCCAAAACATCCTTTTGGATGAACACTATAATGCAAAAATTTCCGATTTCGGACTGTCAAAACTGATTAACAAGGACCAAAGCCAAGTTGTAACAACAATGAGGGGGACCCCGGGTTACTTGGCTCCCGAATGGTTGAGCTCAGTTATCACAGAAAAAGTGGACGTCTACAGCTTTGGCGTTGTGTTGTTAGAAATTCTGTGTGGGCGAAGAAATGTAGACCGATCTCAACCTGAAGAAGATATGCATTTACTCGGTATTTTCAGAAGGAAGGCAAATGAAGGACAAGTGTTGGATATGGTTGATAAAAACAGCGAGGATATGCAGAGACGTGGAGCAGAAGTTATGGAGCTGATGAAGGTTGCTGGATGGTGCCTACAAAATGATTATGCCAGGAGGCCTTCCATGTCCGTGGTGGTGAAGGTTTTGGAGGGTTTGGTTGATGTTGAAGATGACCTGGATTACAATTTTTCGCACTCACCATTACCTAGGGGCATTGCTCACAAGGTTGCTGCTGCTACTCCAATTATGCCATCAACTTTAACAGGACCTAGGTAAAGCTCAGCCTAACTGAGATAAAAGTGTGATGCTTTTATGAAATATATTTAGTTTCTATTTTCATGGTTGTAAGTGAAAATCTGAAAATTTTCATTTTCACTTCCTTCCTTTGGAATTCAATGAGCTTTTTTGGCTTTAATATTTTATTATTTTTATCAATTTCCATTTTATAGATTATTAGTAATTTTTATATAAAATATAATAATATTTTAAAAACGTAAATTTATTTTATATCCTTAAAAATTATTTTTGAAGTGTTTAAAATTTAAGATAGTTTTAAACATTTTTAATATCTTAATTTCTTTTAATAATTTGTTAAATTTATTATTTTTTTAAAAAAACTTCTTGTATTTTTATATAAAAATTATTATTTTTTATCTTTAAAATATAAGAATATAAAAAAAAAACTTAAATTACTATATTTTAATTATTTTTTTAAAATTTATAATTAAAGTTTGTTTGATAGTAATTTTAAAAGGTGTTTTATCTTAAAATACAGACATAGATCAGTAGGTGGGTCATGCATTGGAAGTTTCATCTTTGCTTAGTATTCAACAATTTTCAGTATGTCTCTGTCACTCCTCTTTTTAATTCATTTTGGTGGACTTCTCGGACCGTCCATCCTGATTTTGGTACTACTTGACAGCTACAGGACACGATTTTTCAGAAAACAAATAGAAACAAAGGTTCAGGAACATTAATTTGACATGGAGTCAAGCCTATGCCAATGGCATTAGTTGAGGAAGCTATGTTAATAATAATTCATGGCATTGAACCAAATGCCAAAGTTTAAGATGCACTGCTCAATAGGGTTTCAGTTTCTGGTAGTGTTGATGCGTCTATGCTTAAAGAAGATGTGGAACTGATCAATGGGAAATCTGAGACTGAGGCATTGGGCAATGTCACTCTTGAGACAGCATACAAAACTGGACAAACTGGAGTGACTTGGATACCTAGTTGCGCACTGTCACATTAGGTGAAAGCACTTTGATCACAATTGTTCCAGAGTTTGCCAATCATATTCTCAATGACAGCAATCTTTACGAGAAGGGGTATGATGCATCAGAGAGATTGCTAGCCAAGCTGGACTGGAACAAAATCATACGAATTTAAATGTGGAGCTACAATCTGGTATTGATAAGACTAGAGATTCTAATGTATGCTTATCTGCTAATACTGTGAAAACTGTTGTCTTTGGGAATAGTAACCAATCTTTTGGTTTTCCCACTGAAAGATCAGCAACTCTCTCATGATTGGATCAGGAATACAAACTGGAATATACATGGTGAGGTTCCCAAGAAAAACATTCATTCTCTCGACAAATCTCACCATGAAGAAGCTGGTATTCAAGGAACAGTGGACAACTCAGACATTGAGACGTCAGAATGCTTAGAAGAGTCCACAGCTCGTGATGATGCCCAAAATGATTCTGCTCAATCCTATGCCAGTGGAGCTGAAGTTTCCGAGACCAAAGCCACTGTGTTAGACGTTACTCATCCAGCTGCCCCAGGGATCAGAAAGCCTATTGAGGGAGTTGCTTCATCAGAAAAGTACTGGAGAAGATTCAATTAGTATTGATGCTCCTAACGCCAGGAGCTCTTCATCTTTGAGCTCTGAGAGGTACCTCACATCGATTGAAATCTAGAGACGTTGAATCTTTACCATCTGGTGCATATGATCCTCATTGATCTTCCATCACTGAAGGGCATTCAGTTGCAAGCCTGAGATCTGGAAAGTCAGCTGTTGCTTCTGATCTGCATTTGTCTTCTAGCACCACAGGTCACCTGCCTCCAAACGTGAAATCTGGAAAGGTTGACGGTGCTCACACAGTGGCTATTAGCTTCTCCCAGATTGCTAACTATTCACCATCTTTTGCCAAGCCCCCAAGGTTGCAAGGATTGCCCTGACACACTGCAAATGACCACCCTTAACAACGATAAGAGTAGCAACACATCTGGTTATCAATCTTGTGATATTGAAGATTTCCACATCCCTGATATGACTCTCATCGATTTACCAATCGAAGGGAGTTCCATTAAAGGTTTAAGGCAGGAAAACATTTAGTTTTGCAGAAGCTTCTTCTGGAGATGATTCTGTTGAAAGTGATGTCAACGCACCTGATGGATAAGAAAATTCTGGTTCTGTAACACCTGAAAGATTCTGAAGCAAGGAGCTCAAGCGCACTGACATGGTTACTGGAAGCATCAATAATGCAAGGGAACGCATTTTGCACCAGTGAGCGGCCTTATAGTCAGAGAGTGGTGGTAGATTTTATGTCCAAACAATCAGAGATCAGAGGGTAGCCTCTATTCAGCAGCAGCTTGCTTCCCTGAACCTTGAAGAAGCCCTTGTCAAAGGTGCTTTCAATCCTAGGAGGGGTGACATTGTCCTTGTGCAGTTCAGTACAGATAATTCGTGGAACCGAGCAATAATCCAAATGCAAATCTTGGGATTGACAGATTAGTGCAACTCATGCAACCTGACAGTGCTGAAAAGAAAATAGGTTTGGCTGGCGGAATAATGCTTGTCGATGTAATAGCAGTCACAGATAGGCTTGATTGCCTTTGACAGTTCTTATTGGGGTAGCCAAAGCTTTAATAGCCCAATTTGGGTTGTTTATTACTACAGTGAGGATACAGTTACAAGGAGCAGAAGTGGAGACTGATGAGGCCTGCTGCATGGTGTTTACAAAATGATATTGCCAAGAGGTCTGCTATGTCAGTGTTGATTAAGGTTTTGGAGGGGGTGACTGATGTTGAAGATAATCCTGAATGCAATCTCTTTAATTCATCAGTACCAGGACCAATGGAAACAGACAATAATGGCTTTATTGCCTCTCCTGCATTGCCATTACATCTACCAGGACCAGGAAATGGGATTCCCACAAAAATGAGAAAAATAACATTCTGTCTTAATTAGCTCTGCTAAATAAGAAATTCTACTGTTGATGTCATTTTGATCCTTCTGCTCCATTGTAGATTTTTAGGTCTAAGACTTATGTGTTTGTTCTACTTGGTTTTGTCTCTTTTTCTGCACAGGTAAATAGCTATAGATGATAAACAACTAAAGGGCTCTTGTTATTTCCAATTTTAGAAATGAATGAAAACTATTTTCTGAAATTCATTTTGATTCATGAACCAAACAAGACTTATAATTTGCCATGACGTCTGTAAGCTTTCTGTTTTAATATATTGTCTGTACTTTCTCATCATAAATTTAGACTTAGTTGGCCTGCAGGGTTCATTAGTCAAACCTGGCTAGAAAAAAAAAAAAAAAAAGTTGAACTCTAATGCAGAAGACCTCCCTCCATGAAGAATGCAGGCAGAAAAAAATTTCACTAGGACATCAAACCTCAAAACAACCTTTTGGATGAATATTTCAATGCCAATGTTCAGAGTGAATATTTAGATGGCAATGCACAAAAGTAGAAGTTGCTTTAACCCTGCTTTCCTAGCTCGACTTGGCCAACTCTCACTTTCCCAATCTTTGAGGCTTTGAGCTCCCACCCTACCTCTGAAAGAGTCAAGACCCACAATGGGAGAGGAGAGCAAGCAGTCACCCACGCTACCACTGCAAGAGTCAAGACCCGCAACGGGAGGGGGGAGCAAGCAGTGACCGTAAAACCCACCTTACTTTTACCACCACCGCGAGACCCACTACTTTGAACCATGGTCGCCGACCTCACCGGCGAAAGTATCAGTCCTGCAGTCTACCGTACTCGATTGTGGTTTGGTAAGTGAATGCCCTCACTCCTTTGGTGGTTTCTCTTCTCATAGACTTCCAAAAAAGAGTCACAGGTGGGGTTTAATTTGATTTCTTCTTCTTCTTCTTCTTTGATCTTCATCATGGTGGACGGGATTGATGGGCTGAAAGTTTGAAGGGGAATCTTTGATTTTTATGAAAATTTTCTGATACGATTTAAAGAATAAAAACTCTCCTTTTTGAACCGGAAAAATTTCTGTAATTTAACCGACCGAGTTAACTCGAAATCTCAGCCGATTCAACCGATTCTCGCCGATTTAGTGCCGAGTTTGTGCATAGGATCACATCTGGTATCGGACTCGTTACGGCGAGTGGCAATATTTCGAACCCTGCTTGGCCTTGGTTCCCAATTCTATTATGTCCTTTCATACTAGATCATCTCTTGATCCTCTTCCTTCTCTTTCACTTGTCTTAAGGAGAATCTAAAACTTCCTAATCTGAGGAGGCCATGGGCCTGGAGTCCTCTTCTGTTTTTGCTCTTCTTTTTTCTCTTCTAATGATCTCTTGTTTCCAACTAACCGATGCTCAATATATCCGATATCCAAGTAATGCAAACCTCTCTAGTTCATGGACCAACAAAATTGGGGAGGTGATATCAACAAATTCCTCAGAGTATGCTGTTCCACAGCCCATCCTTCTTAGAGAAAGCATTGGCTCAGGTTTCATCTGTGGCTTCTACTGCTACATTGGGAGCGACGCTTGCTTCTTTGGTGTCCTTATCTTCCAAAACATAGATTTACCAGAACTTGTGTGGTCTGCTAATCGAAACAATCCGTTCAGAATTAATGCTACTTCTACCCTGGAACTTACTGAAGTAGGAGATTTGACCTTAGAAGATGCTGATGGCACCCTGATTTGGTCTACAAACACAAGTGGCAAATCTATTGCAGGATTAAACTTAACTGAAGCAGGCAACCTTGTGCTCTTTGACCAAAATAACAATACCGTTTGGCAGTCTTTTGATTACCCGACAGACTGTTTAGTTCCCAGCCAAAAGTTGGTTTCAGGGAAGGAGCTGACAGCAAGTGTATCTTCATCAAATTGGAGTGAAGGTTTGCCTTCACTTTTGGTTACTAATGAAGGTATGGTAGCTTATGTTGACTCTAGTCCTCCACAGTTCTATTATAACAAGACTCTTAGAGGCATGAAAAACAATACAGAACCAAGTTATATTCAATTCAGGAATGAAAGCCTTGCTCTGTTCATACTTACTGCTGAGCCAAATGATCCAGATTCAGTGATTTCCATTCCTGCAGCATTATCTTCTCAGTTCATGAAGTTGGACCCCGATGGTCATTTGAGAGTTTATGAGTGGAGAGAATCTGAATGGAAGGAAGTAGCTGATCTCCTGAAAACCAATGAAGGCAATTGTGAATATCCATTGTCCTGTGGAAAATATGGAATTTGTTCAGACGACCAGTGCAGCTGTCCTGGAGATTCAAGTAATGCGGCAAAGTACTTCAGGCCAGTAGATGATCGGCTACTCAATCTGGGATGTTCTGAAATCACTTCCATTTCTTGCTCATCTTCCCAATATTACAGTCTTCTGGAGCTTGACAACTACAGATACTCTACTTTCAGAGAGGATACTGTATATACAGATATGGAGAATTGCAAACAGGCTTGCTTGAAGAACTGTTCATGCAAAGGCGCTAGATTTCTATACGATTGGAATTCTTCCAATGGGAATTGCTACTTATTGTCTGAAGTTTTTTCACTCATAAGAAATTATGGGAAATATGAAGAAACATATGTGAACTCCACCGTACTTCTTAAAGTGGACTCTCCAATTGAAAATAATACAGAACAAGTTGGAAGCAAAGCTGGGAAGAAAACAGGGCATGTTCCAATCATAATTGGGTCGAGTCTTGGAGCTTTCTTTGGTGTGCTTATCTTAATTGTCACTTGCCTGTTTTTTTTCAGGAAGAAAAATAATACCATGGAAGTTGAGGAGGATTATCTAGACCAGGTATCAGGAATGCCCACTAGATTCTCTTATGAAGACTTGAAAGCTGCAACTGAAAATTTTAGTCGGAAGCTTGGGGAAGGAGGATTTGGGTCAGTCTATGAAGGCACGTTGGGCAATGGTGTCAAGGTTGCAGTCAAGCTACTTGAAGGTTTAGCCCAAGTAAAGAAATCATTTTTAGCAGAAGTTGAGACAATAGGCAGCATTCACCATGTCAATTTGGTCAAACTAATTGGATTTTGTGCTGAAAAATCACATAGGCTCTTAGTCTATGAGTACATGTGCAACGGATCCTTGGATAGATGGATCTTCCACAAAAACCAAGACCTTGCTCTTGGTTGGCAATCCAGAAGAAAGATCATCCTTGACATAGCCAAGGGACTCTCCTACCTCCATGAAGAATGCACAAAGAAAATATTCCACTTGGATATTAAGCCCCAAAACATCCTTTTGGATGAACACTTCAATGCAAAAGTTTCTGATTTTGGCTTATCCAAACTTATAGACAGGGACCAAAGTCAAGTTGTAACAACAATGAGGGGAACACCTGGTTATTTAGCTCCTGAGTGGTTGAGTGCAGTAATCACAGAAAAAGTGGATGTTTATAGCTTTGGTGTTGTGGTATTGGAAATCTTGTGCGGGCGGAAAAACATAGACCGGTCTCAGCCTGAGGAAGATATGCATTTACTGAGTATTTTCAAGAGGAAGGCACAAGAGGAGCAGCTTTTGGACATGATTGATAAACACCGTACTGAGGAGATGCAATTACATGGAACAGAAGTAGTGAAGATGATGAGAGTGGGTGCATGGTGCCTACAAAGTGATTTTGCTAAGAGACCTTCCATGTCCATGGTAGTGAAAGCTCTGGAGGGTTTGGTCGATGTTGATGAGAACCTGGATTATAGCTTCTCACCTTTGCCACTGCCTGGATCCTTACCAGTTGTTGGTCCCAAGGAAGGTGTTGCCAGTTCTAGTACTACTCCATTACTGGCATCTGTTTTATCAGGGCCAAGGTAAAGAAGCTTTCACAAATTCATGAGACTTAAAAATTTCTCTTGGGAGTACACCATTGCGATTATGGATGCATAGTAGTCATATGTATTCAATAGATGATTTGATTAAATTTTATTTGTATTCAATTTCCACTAAAGTTATTTACACTTATTGTTGCTAAAAGAATTTATTAAAAATAATTTTATACAAAAAAAAAAATGATTTTATTTACAAGAAAATAGTTTTTATTTATCCTCGTTAGGAAATTACAAGAGTAATTCGATTTAATTTTATTTACAAAAGAATTAATTTCTTTACAAACTTTATTTACGAAAATATTTTCAATCCAATTTTATTGAAAAAAAGATTTCTGCAACTTTAATTTGTAAAAATGATTCTCATTCAATTCTTATTAAAAGATTATTTAATACATTTATCTACAAAAATTACTTGTAATCTCATTCAAATGAAGGAAATATAATTTATATATAAAAAAAAAATTGGACAATTTTATTAAAAAAAATAACCTTTTGCGTAATTTTATTTAAAAATCAATTTTTTGAATAAACAATGAGTACTGGGTGGAGGTGTTGTTGTAGTTTTCTCGTCTTCTCTTTTCTCATAACCTCTTCTTTTCCCTCAATATACGCCAAAACCCAACTTTCCCAACAATATCAGTTCTGCAAATCTCTCCAGCTCATGGGCTAACAGCAAGGGACACTGGGCAAAATCCATAGACTGGGTAACCACGAAGCCCATCCTTGTTAAAGAAACCAGTGGCTCAGGTCTCTTCTGTGGCTTCTGCTGCCACTTTGAGAGCAATTCATGCCTCTTTGCAGTCTTCATCTTCCAAGATGAAGACTACCCTCGACTTGTGTGGTCTGCTAATAGAAATAGTCCGCTCAAACTTAATGCTACTCTGGAACTCAGTGAACAAGGAGATTTGATCAGGTCCACAGACACATCTGGAAAGAATGTTTCAGGCTTGAACTTGACTGAAACTGGAGACCTTGTGCTCTTCAACACAGAAAACTCTGCCGTGTGGGAGTCTTTCCATCACCCAACTGACTCTTTGGTTGTGGATCAATGGTTGCATGATGGGATGAAGCTGACGGCCAGTATGTCGGATTCAAATTTGACGGAAGGTTTGCTTTCAATTTTGCCTATAACTCACGGATTTGCTGCTCAGATAGAGTCCAATCCTCCGCAGCTCTATTACGAATTCAAGAGTGGAGGTTCCAACAGTAATGGAGAAGCTTTTATCTTTCACAATAACGGAAGCCTCTACCTGTCCACTTATGATGATGCTGGAAACAATTGAGTTATTTGCGGGTTTATCAGTGGAAAGAAACTACCTGGAAGGAGGTGGCTGATCTTCTGAAAGGAAATAAAGACGAGTGTGGATGCCCATTAGCATGCGGGAGATATGGTATCTGCTCACAAGGGCAGTCCTCCTGTCCCCCAGCATCTACTAATGGAACGTCCTACTTTAGGACAATAAATGAAAAGCAACCCAACCTGGGCTGCTCTGCATTTCAACCCATTTCTTGCCACCTGTCTCAATATCACACCCTTCTTGAGCTTCAAAACACAGATTACTTCCCTTTTAGTGTGGACATTCAGAATACAGATGTACAGATCTGCAAGCAGGCCTGACTGAAAAACTGTTCATGCAAAGCTGCTCTGTTTAAGTACAATTCAAATGCTTCAATTGGGCATTGCTGCCTGCTATCCGAAGTCTTTTCACTCCAGAAAATAGATGGAACATCCAATTATGGCACATCTTTGTTTCTTAAAGTGCAGACCAAAACAGGGGATGTTGGAAACATGATTGGGAAAAAAACAGGTCATGCTCATGCAAAGCTGCTCTGTTTAAGTACAATTCAAATGCTTCAATTGGGCATTCCTGCTTGCTATCCGAAGTCTTTTCACTCCAGAAAATGGATGGAACATACAATTATGGCACATCTTTGTTTCTTAAAGTGCAGACCAAGACAGGGGATGTTGGAAACATGATTGGGAAAAAAACAGGGCATGCTCGACTGGTACAAGGATCAAGTCTTGGAGAGTTTTTGGGTGTATTTGTTTGCATTGGTGCTTGCCTTTTTCTTTTATGGAAGAGAAGAGGCTCCTTGGAACTTGAGGAGGATTATTTAGACTGGATACAAGGAATGCCCACTAGATTTTCCTATCATGAATTGAAAGCTAGCACCAAAAATTTTAGTTGCAAGCTTGGGGAAGGAGGATTTGGTTTGGTGTTCGAAGGGATTCTGAGCAATGGAATGAAAGTTGCGGTAAAGCACCTTGTAGGCTTAGGCCAAGTTAAGAAGTCATTTTTGGCCGAAGTTGAGACAATAGGCAACATTCACCATGTCAATTTGGTAAGAATGATTGGATTTTGTGCCGAAAAATCACTTAGGCTATTAGTCTATGAGTACATGTGCCATGGATCCTTGGATAAATTGATCTTCCACAGAAACAAGGACCTTACTCTTGGTCGGCAATCAAGGAAGAAGATCACACTTGACTGTTACAGATAAAGAAAAGAAATAATAATGTTTCTGCTGAAACAAGTAAAAAGAGAACTGACTAAATATTGATCGTCTATCTTATTCAACCAAAAGGAACTGCCTTTATATAGGCTTATATATAACAAATAAAAGCAAGAAAATAGGCACTACATATCGTGCCAAAACTAACACCTACAGACTAGGAAAATAATAAACTAACTTGTTGAACACAACAAGTTCCCAAAAGACTAGGACAAAAGCTAGCAAACAACTTTTTCTCAACATTGACATAGCCAAAGGACTGGCCATCTCCACGAAGAATGCAGGCAAAAGATATTTCACTTGGACATTATGCCTCAAAACATCCTCTTGGATAAACATTTCAGAGCAAAAGTTTCTGATTTTGGATTGTCAAAGAACATTGACAAGGATCAATGCCAAGTTGTAACAATAATGAGAGGAACACCAGGGTACTTAGCTCCAGAATGGTTGAGCTCAGTCATCACAGAGAAAGTGGATGTTTACAGCTTTGGTGTGTTGGTATTGGAAATTCTGTGTGGGCGAAGAAACATAGATCGATCCCAGCTGGAAGAAGATATGAATTTACTACGCATATTCAAGAGAAAGGCAGAAGAGGAGCAACTGGCGGACATAATTGATAAACACAGTGAGGACATGCAAGAACATGGAGAGGAAGTACTGGAAATGATGAGGGTGGCTGCCTGGTGTCTGCAAAGTGATTATGCCAAGAGGCCTTCCATGTCTGCGGTGGTGAAGGTTTTGGAGGGTTCAGTAGGAGTAGAAATTAAGTTGGATTATAGGTTTCATATTCACCATTATCAGGAAAATATCTGGCCCATGGGTACAAGGCTGCTAGTGCTACTCCTCCATTACTGCCATCCACTTTGTCAGGACCCAGGTGAAAGGGAGTCCCTCCTCTATGAAGTTTCAATGTAATTTTAGTTTGTATCGTCAGTGTAGGCCAAAATTCCTGGGTTTTGGATCTCCATTGTTTTAGCTTTTTCCAAGGTGAGAAGAGGGCCTTGGTTTAAAACTCTCTTAATATTAGAAATAGTGAAATCAATATTTGTAAGATCAAAAAGCTTCACCAATAATGAAGCAAATTTTCTTTTCCTTGGAGATGTTGTAATCTGTACCTTAAGAAATGCTAGTGTTCTACAAGACTTTAGGGTGATGTAAAGAATGCGATGAATTACATTCTTCTTTTCTAAAATTTGCTTGTCAGGAATGTTCATTGTAGACTTCTAGTACCCAAAATTGAGTCATCCATGGAAAATGAAAATATCAAAGGGCAAGCATATTCATCCATGATATGGCCTTTCATGACTAGATGAAAACAATAATATAAAAAATAAATTGTGACTAGGGAAAATAATTGTGACAAAGTCAACTTAACCTTAAACCCACGCAAAAGAAGACTCTTAACAAAAAGTCTTTGGCTTGAATCAAACAGCCGGGTGAGAGAAAGAAGAAATACGAAATCATAATGTTTATAAAATATATCAAATAAAATATCGTAATATTATTATTGCATTTTCTTTATATTAATGTGACTAAAATATAAGGTAATAGCTACTTCTCTTATGTCACATAGAAAGGAAATTCAAATATCTATCATATATAATATTTTTAATACTAGAAAAAAAAAGTCCAATTTTTTTTTTTAAAATCTAAAATCACATCAAACAAGCTTTTAATAGATCAACATTCATATTTTCCTGAGAGGGAGAGGGGCAAAATTTTAAACTTGACTTGACCTTTAAATTCCACTGTGTTGTTTGGAACTTCGTCCATTTTCTTAATCTCTTGTGGCATTCCTTCAATGTTGTGTGGGTGGAAATCTAAATCCAGCTTCTTTATTATCCGGAAAAGCAATGGCCTGGCATGGATTGGAGTCTTGTTATGTTGCTGTTCTGTCCTTCCTCGCCCTCATCTCTCTCTTTCGTGGTGCTACCCAAGATTCGGACGATTATCCTAATATTGCACGTCTCTCCAGTTCATGGACTAACGTTGAACAAGAGCTTCCATATGGCCAGGGGGATGAGATGGTCACTGTGCTGCCCATTCTTTGCATCGAAGGCGAAGGTGCAGGGTTCTGCTTTGGATTCTATTGCCGCTATTTAAGAGACGAATGCCTCTTGGCTGTTGTCATCTGCCCCGCATACAGTCTCCCTCTTATGGATTCTCCAGAACTAGTGTGGTCTGCTAATCGGAACGATCCTGTCCGGGTAAATGCTACTTTACAGCTAACTGGAGGAGGAGACTTGATCTTGAAGGATGCTGATGGCAAATTTGTTTGGTCCACAAACACAACAGGAAAGAGTGTTTCAGGCTTAAAATTGACTGAAGCCGGAGATGTTGTCCTCTTTGACGCAAACAATGCTACGGTTTGGCGGTCTTTTGACCACCCCACTGATGCTCTACTTCAGGGCCAAAAGATGGTTTCAGGGAAGAAGCTTACAGCCAGCTTACCCACAGATAACTGGATTGAAGGTATGTTATCACTTTCCGTTACTAATGAAGCTCTGGTAGCTTATGTAGAGTCCAATCCTCCTCAATTCTATTATCGTCTTGAGGGCTTGGATACAGACACAAAAGGTAAAACAAAACAAAATTATATCTTACTAGGGAAGGAAAGCCTCGATGGGTTCATACATGGTGCTGACCCAAACTATCCAGATTCAAGGATTTCCATTCCTACAGACTTTTCTGCTCAGTTCATCAAACTGGGGCCGGATGGTCATTTGAGAGCCTACAGGTGGAAAGGTTCTGACTGGGAGGCGGCTGATCTTCTGACTGAATGGTTATCATTTCCGAATCATCTAAGTGATGTAGATGATTGTCAATACCCACTGGTGTGCGGGAAATATGGTATTTGCTCAGAAAGACAGTGTAGCTGTCCCCCACCATCTCCTAATGGAACAAACTATTTCCGGCAAGTAGATGACAACCTACCCAGTCATGGATGCTCTGCAACTAAACCCATTGCTTGCGGCTCTTCTCAATATCATCATCTTCTTGAGCTTCAACACGTAGGCTACTTTGCCTTCAGTTCTGACATTAGCAGTACAAATGTAGAAAATTGCAAGCAGGCCTGTTTGAACAACTGTTCATGCAAAGCTGCCGTTTTTAAATATACAGACGATCCTTTACATGGGGATTGCTGCTTTCTATCTGAGGTCTTTTCATTGATGACCACTGATCGGGGTGATATTAACTCATTCACGTTCCTTAAAGTGGCGATTTCTCCTATTGATATTGGAAACATAATTCAGAAGAAAAAAGGGCTTGCTAGAGTTATAGTCGTATCAAGTCTTGCAGCTTTCTTTGGTGTCTTTATTTTTATGACCACTTGCTTCTTTCTTTTCAGAAAGAAAAAGGATTCTATTGAATTTGAGGAGGATTACCTAGATCAGGTATCAGGAATGCCCACTAGATTCTCCTTCCAAGACTTGAAATCTACAACACAAAACTTTAGTTGCAAGCTTGGGGAAGGAGGATTCGGGTCAGTCTATGAAGGCACTTTGAGCAATGGTGTCAAAGTCGCAGTGAAGCATCTTGAAGGTTTAGCTCAAGTAAAGAAATCATTCTCAGCTGAAGTTGAGACGATAGGCAGCATTCACCATGTCAATTTGGTAAGACTGATTGGATTTTGCGCTGAAAAATCACATAGGCTCTTAGTCTATGAGTACATGTGTAACGGATCCTTGGATAAATGGATCTTCCACAAAAACCAACATCTTGCTCTTGGTTGGCAATCCAGAAGAAAGATCATCCTTGACATAGCGAAGGGACTAGCCTATCTCCATGAAGAATGCAGGCAGAAGATATTTCACTTGGATATCAAACCCCAAAACATCCTTTTGGATGAACACTTGAATGCAAAAGTTTCCGATTTCGGACTGTCAAAACTGATTGACAAGGACCAAAGCCAAGTTGTAACAACAATGAGGGGGACCCCGGGTTACTTGGCTCCCGAATGGTTGAGCTCAGTTATCACAGAAAAAGTGGACGTCTACAGCTTTGGCGTTGTGGTGTTAGAAATTCTGTGTGGGCGAAGAAATGTAGACCGATCTCAACCTGAAGAAGATATGCATTTACTCGGTATTTTCAGAAGGAAGGCAAATGAAGGACAAGTGTTGGATATGGTTGATAAAAACAGTGAGGATATGCAGAGACATGGAGCAGAAGTTATGGAGCTGATGAAGGTTGCTGCATGGTGCCTACAAAATGATTATGCCAGGAGGCCTTCCATGTCCGTGGTGGTGAAGGCTTTGGAGGGTCTGGTTGATATTGAAGATGACCTGGATTACAATTTTTCGTATCCACCATTACCTAGGGGCATTGCTCACAAGGTTGCTGCTGCTGCTACTCCAATTATGCCATCAGCTTTATCAGGACCTAGGTAAACGTCAACCTACCTGGCTGTAACTCTAATTAAAGTGTGATGCTTTTATGAAATTTTATTTAGTCTTTATTTGGTTGTAACTGAAAATTTAAAAATTTTCGTTTTCACCTTCTTCCTTTTGAATTCGATGAGCTTTTGTGGCTTGATTATTTTATCATTTTAATCGATTTCCATTTTATCTATAATTTTTGTCCAAGTGAATCCCAAGAAAATAAAAAATAAAAAATAAAACAAAAAAATTCAATAAAGCATTGTGGAACCCAAGTCCCACGAGTCAAAGTAAACAAGGTCATTGCAAAGCCGAGTGAGAAGGGCATTACTCCCTTTGGCCCCACTTCATTCAATGTCTTGACCAACTACAATGAACCTGCCGGACGAAGAGGCACTAGGGCCTCATCAGCAAGCACAGGAACGTATAACGAAAGCAACAGTGCTACGCCATTGACAATTCAAGTCTTCATACAGCACCAACTTAAGCGAGTTTCACAATGTGGAGATATCCCTCCTAGGGACTTTCCGGTAACCTTCACTTGGAGAGCCTTCTGGCTCCATTGTAATCCCAGAAGCTATTTCAGAGCACACCTATTATGGGAAAGGAATCAAGGATCCCGTAATTTGAGGATGATATTTGATTGTATATAGAAGATTATTTTGTTTGATTGTAATTGATACGTTTGCTCATAGATTCCTAGAATAGGCTGACCAATACTTTGTATATATGCATCTTCTTCCCTTTAAGTTGATGAATGGAATATACACCAGATTTCCAGATTTCCAAAACATTCTGTTCTACTCTGTTTTCTTACATGGTATCAGAGCACCAAACTTGGTGACTCTGAATTCTTCCAAGCGCTTCCGCAACTTATTTCCTCGTTACAGCTGCTGCCATGGACATCAACAAAACGGGATTGACATCATCTAAGGCTACCACAGAAGCTTTAGATCCCTTCTCTCTACACCACTCGGACCACCCGGGTATGGTACTTGTCTCCAAAGTACTTGAAGGAGATAACTACAACACATGGAGTCGGGCTATGAGGATCAGTTTGAGTGCTAAAGACAAAATTGGATTCGTCACAGGTTCCATTAAGCCACCCTCTTCGACTGATGATAGTTTTCCTTCTTGGCAACGTTGCAATGATATGGTGATCTCATGGCTATTGAATTCCATTCATCCAGACATAGCCAACAGTGTGATTTATGCCAAAACAGCATCATAAATCTGGGTAGATCTGCGAGAACGTTTTTCACAAGGAAACGATTCAAGAATTTATCAGATCAAGCGAGACATTGTGGAGCATAGGCAGGGGCAGCAATCAATTTCGGTTTATTACACAAAGCTTAAAGCTTTTTGGGATGAACTTTCATCCTATCATGAAGTGTTATCCTGCTCTTGTGGAGGATTAGAGAAACTTAAGGAAAGAGATGAAAAAAAGAGAGTTATGCAATTTCTCATGGGATTGAATGATAGTTATGTTGTCATTCGTGGACAAATCTTATTGATGCAACCTCTACCCGATACACGCCGAGTTTACTCACTTGTCCTTCAACAAGAAAAACAGGTTGAAGTTTCTCTCAATAATGGGAACAAGAACCATTATGCCATGCTTGCAGATCGGGACAATAAGGCGACTTCAGCACACCAGGTTCAAAAGCAAAAGACTCTACTGCACTGCTCTTATTGTGACCGTGATTATCACAACATTGAGAAGTGTTACTACCTACATGGCTTTCCGATTGGCCACAAGCTCCATGGGAAGAACGTGAAGCCTCCCAATCAACGTCACTCAAATGCAAACAATGTGAAAATGGAAACAAATAAGGCTGTGGAGACAGAAGCAAAACTTCTTCCAACAAATGATGGACCAAGGCTCACAACTGAGGAATATAACCAATTAATGGCTATGATTCGGAAAAACAATGGTGGTAATTCACAACATTTTGCAAATGCCACAGGTATAAATATGCCATCATCCAAAATTATTCCGAATTGCCCACACTTAAATATGTGTTGGATTATTGATAGTGGAGCCACAGATCATGTGACTTCCTCAGCCAAATTATTAGATCCGAAAAATTTGCCCAAAACCACTACCATTAGTTTGCCAGATGGTGGTCAAGCACATATTGAGTCAATTGGTTCATTGCATGTTACCCCCCACATTAAACTTGATGACGTACTCAAAGTTCCACAATTTCAAGTTAATTTACTATCAGTTAATAAACTAACGCGGGCATTACAATGTATAGTGATGTTCTTTTCCGATTTTTGTGTTGTGTAGGACGCTACTATGAGGAAGACGATTGGCCTGGGCAAGCAACATAATGGCCTCTACTACCTCGCACAAGACCAAAATCCAGCCTTGGCTTACGCCATTCACAAACATTTTGATCTTTGGCATCAACGTCTTGGGCACCCATCATCCGGTCCTCTTCAAGTTCTTGCTAAAGTTAATCCTGAAATTTATTTTGATTCCAAGCATGTTTGTGATATTTGCCCTTTAGCCAAACAAACTCGTTTGTCCTTTCCATCTAGTTTCATTTCTTCTCACGCACCTTTTGATTTGATACATTGTGATATTTGGGGACCACATCGAATAAATTCTCACTCTGGGGCTCGTTATTTCCTAACAATTGTTGATGATCATACTCGATATACTTGGATACATCTCATGAGTTTTAAATCTGAAACACAAGGGATATTGCAATCATTCATTTCTTGGGTGGAAACCCAATTTAATCGTTGCATTAAAACCCTTTGAACCGATAATGGGACTGAAATTTCCTCTATGAAACAGTATTTGGATACAAAGGGGATCAATTACCATCATTCATGTGCTTACACCCCCCAACAAAATGGGGTGGTTGAGAGAAAACATCGTCATCTTTTAAATGTGGGAAGAGCTCTTCATTTTAAAGCAAACTTGCCGTTAAAATTTTGGGGGGAAAGTATTCAAACGGCTTGCTATTTAATCAATCGCTTACCTACACCCCTTCTTTCTCACAAATCGCCATACCAACTTCTCTATAACAAGCTGCCTTCATATCATCATCTATGAACTTTTGGATGTCTTTGTTATGCCACCAATCTCTTACCCACACATAAATTTGATCAAAGAGCTCGCCGTTGCATATTTGTTGGTTATCCTCTTGGTCAAAAGGGTTATCGGGTTTATGATCTTGAAACTAATAAATTCTTTTCTTCCCGAGATGTTGTCTTTCATGAACATATATTTCCGTTCCACACTAATCCACAAGAAGAACAACATGATGTGGTCGTTCTTCCTTTACCACAAACCTCATATGAACCCATAACCACAGAGACAACCAAACCACAAGTCGATGATCAGCCACCACCCTTGCTTTCATCTCTTGAGTCTACCTCTAATGAACGTACACTTGATCTTGACACCATTGTGTCACCTCCACCTCCTGCTACTCGTCGTTCTGACCGCATCAAGCAACCAAATGTCCAACTCCGGAATTTTCATCTCTACCACACCGCCAAGGTTGCTTCCAGCCAATCTTCTTCCTTGTCAAGTACGTGTCACCCTTTGACTCGGTATATTTCCTATGCACAACTCTCACCAAAATATCGGAATTTTGTTTGTGCCATCACCACTCTTGTGGAACCTACAACTTATGAATAGGTAGTATTGGATCCAAAATGACAGGAAGCTATGGCTGCAGAACTCCATGCTCTTGAACAAAATCACACTTGGACACTCACACCTCTCCCTTCCGGTCATCGTCCAATTGGGTGCAAATGGGTGTATAAGATCAAATATAACTCTGATGGCACAGTTGAGTGATACAAAGCTCGGTTGGTGGCGAAAGGCTTCACTCAACGCGAAGGGATTGACTATAAGGAGACCTTTTCTCCTGTGGCTAAGTTAACTACAGTTCGATGTTTACTTGCTATAACTGCTGTTCGATATTGGTTACTTCACCAAATGGATGTTCAAAATGCCTTTCTTCATGGTGATTTGCTTGAAGAAGTCTATAAGCAATTGCCGCCCGGTTTTCGTCGACAGGGGGAAACACCTATGGTATGTCAACTCAACAAGTCATTATATGGACTTAAACAAGCCTCCCGTAGCTGGTTTCAGAAATTTTCTGCCACCATTCAACAAGATGGTTTCCATCAATCAAGGGCCAATTATTCATTTTTCACAAAGATCTCTGGTAATTCTTTCACAGCTGTGCTCATCTATGTAGATGACATGATCATCATCGGCAATGATGAGAATGTAATTGCAGCTCTTAAGGAGTCTCTCCACACCAAATTTCGCATCAAGGACCTCGGTCAATTACGATATTTCCTTGGTATTGAAGTTGCTCGTTCTACTGATGGTATTTCAATATCCCAACGAAAATACACTCTTGATATTTTAGATGAAGCAGGCTTGTTTAAGTCCATATAATGACTTGTTGAGTCGATGAAGCAGGCTTGCTTGGGGCCAAACCATTGTCGACACCTATGGAAGAAAATAATAAACTCCTACCCACAGTAGGAGATTTACTGAAGAATCCATCCACTTACAGAAGATTGGTCGGACAACTCATTTATCTTACCATTACAAGGCCAGAGATAAGTTATTCAGTTCACATTTTAAGCCAGTTTATGCAAGAACCAAGAAAGCCTCATTTGCATGTTGTTCATCATCTTCTACAATATCTTAAAGGTGCACCTGGACAAGGATTATATTTTCCTGCAAAAGGAAATTTGCTACTAAGAGGATTTTGTGATGCAGATTGGGCTCGATGTTCGATCACAAGACGATCTGTGACTGGATATTGCATTTTTCTTGGAGGAGCTCTCATTTCATGGAAAACCAAGAAACAGACAACAGTGTCAAGGTCATCAGCTGAATCAGAATATCTAGCAATGACTTCCATTACATGTGAACTTACATGGCTCAAGTATTTGTTGGATGACTTGAAGGTAGAACACTCGCAACCTGCCAAACTATTCTGTGATAGTAAAGCAGCACTCCATATTGCTGCTAATCCAGTTTACCATGAACGTACCAAGCATATAAAAATCGATTGTCATGTTGTTCGAGAACGAATTCAATCAGGTGCCATAGTAACTGCTCATGTTCCATCGTCTTGCCAGCTTGCTGATTTGTTCACTAAGCCACTCAATTCATCAATTTTTCATTCCCTTCTCAACAAGTTTGGCGTTCTTGACATACACGCTCCAACTTGAGGGGGAGTATTATGGGAAAGGAATCAAGGATCCCGTAATTTGAGGATGATATTTGATTGTATATAGAAGATTATTTTGTTTGATTGTAACTGATACGTTTGCTCATAGATTCCTAAAATAGGCTGACCAATACTTTGTATATATGCATCTTCTTCCCTTTAAGTTGATGAATGGAATATACACCAGATTTCCAGATTTCCAAAATACTCTGTTCTACTCTGTTTTCTTACAACACCGGTTTTGAATTATTCTCTTTTCTACATTTTCTTAGTCTTCCATGCATGCTCTATAAATCAACGCCAGCCAACATTATACTTTACTATGACCTGTTGGTATGAAAAGACCATGTTGAGTATTTCCTTTCATTTCATTTTCATGAAGTGGAGCCGGTTTTTCTAGCAATCGGTTTTAGAACAGTAGAAACTTATGAACTGTAATCTCCAACTATAATGATTTTTTATACATCTTGGAATGTATTCTGCTGCAGAGTGACATAGTCAGAATTCGTAATCAATGCAGAAATTTTTTTATTCCATTTCCTTATTGGGAGAATCATGATTACCCGTGCCATTAAAAAAAAAAAATCATTTTTAAAAAGTTTAGGAATATAACCTTGAAAATCATCAATATTTCAAAATTGTCCACCCAGTGAGTGTTTCTTTTTTTTCTTTTAACTTTGACATGACAAATTATAAGATTTATTATTTTTATTATTCTTTTTTTTAAATAAATTAAACTTTGACACTTGACAATCAAGTAATTTTAATTAAAAAAGGCAAAACTTGTTTGTAGTTCTAATATTTTGCTTTATTAAATTTTTTATTTATATAAAATAAAAAATAAAGTATATTTTTCATAAAAAAAAAATGCATATAGTCATTTATATTAATTTTATTAAAAATTAAAATACTTGTATATTGATCAACACAATCGATATTTCTAAACCGATATTTCTATTAAATCGATATTTTATCGATATATCGCCGATTTTGCCGATACTCCTCTCAATCGATAATCGGTGTTGAATATCATTTTGAGCTCGCCCAATATTCGATATATCGGCAAAATATCGCCGATAAAATCCGATTTTTCAATCCATGATGACATTTATGATGGTTTTCAAGGTGGCCTGTCAGTTAACTTGTTCCTTGTCCTTCAAAATCTCATGCAAGTTGTAATGGCATATGACTAGTGTTGTTGTTGCAAGATACTTTTGAGTGACCTCAAGGTATTACACTTTGCCATCTCTTCATCCCTCTTCCACTTTTGACATGCATCATTTTCCTCTAAGGGAGGAGGTCATGAAGTTGGCTCAGGTGCTAGATCAAGACTAACCCATTTGAGTTGCTTTGTAGTGAAAACTATGTGTATATACTTCTCTTCCAATCCACACAATTAGGTTTAATTGATTTGTTTTGGGTTAGAATAACAACTTTTTTAAAACAAATATATGAGACACTCATATTATTATGAATATTCAATTGTCATAACTCTAGCATAAATACTAAAATATAATGCTCTTAATATTATGTTTGAACCAACAATAGTATCCTAGAATCATAAAAATTTTAGCTTACTTTAGACAAGCCTAGAATTTGTTACTAGGTGGAGATTTTATGCAATCAAACTTGTCGTCTTTGTTGTAATATGGAACAAAGTAGACATACCAGTTCTTTGACCACCTAAATTATGATAAAAGAGACTACTCTAAGCACTTGTATTAACATATTTAAGTCAAGGGATACCAATTATCATTGATATCAATATTATTAAATGGAAAGTTCTATTTTTAAGATCATAAGTGAAATTCAATATTTATGATATGGTAATTTCACTCATATCTTTAAGGTATGGTGAAGTTATCATATTGAACTTTATAATGGAGGTTATGGGTATGTTAAAACCTTATACCACTTTAGGGATGACAATGAGACAGGTTTGGAACGAGTCGCCCCCATCCCAACCTCACCCATTTTATTCAAAATAATTTTCATTTCCATCTCATTTAAAAAGGTAAATGGGGCGGGGTGCCCTGTTTAACCCTTTTTTTTTTTTTTTTTTGAAATTATTTTATATTATTTTTTTAAAACTTATTTTTAAATTTTTTTAATTACATTAAAATAAATATATTTTATAAATAATTAAATTATTATATTTTTATAACTTATTTTATTAAAAAAAATGTTTTATTATTATCTATATATTAAAAATAGTAAAATAAAAATTAAATTAATTTATTTTTAAAAAATTATTCTATGATATTTTGTAAAACAAAAATCTATTTAGGAATTTAAAATATTCTTGACCTCTTTTCTATATTTTCAAACATGTTTTAAAAGTAACTTTTATTTGTAAGACATTTATGTAAATTTATTCTTTTAATTTACTATACTCAACAAGCGTAACTAAGTCATACATGTCAACAACACAATGTGAGCGTCCGACAATGATTGAAGGACTAAGTGTGAAAGTACCAAATGAGACTCTTGGTAATCGTGAGCTTTAATGAATACTTGATATAAGAGAAAGATTAGGAACACAAACAAGATGGATAAGCTCAAGTCTATGTGTATAATAAATTAATGATTTGGGTTGATTTGTCAAGCACTCAAAATAGCAAAACATTGTTCTCTACTGTTGGTAGATGACCAACAATGTTTTTTCCAACTAAATTTCTCTGGGCAAACAACAAGCATATATGCAACAAAGTATGTTCAAATGGTTTTTTTGAGTACGTTCCTCTGAAGCTTAAATTAGTTTTGAGAAGAAACAAGTTATGACTTTTTTAGGAAGCTTAGTTCATACTTGAAATTGATGTTTGATGACATTTTATTTTAGCAGAGTTGTGATGTTTTATGTGCCTCTTTAATGCTTTAAATGGACCCACAGTTGGCCTTACAAATAACGATTTTTAGGCTTAAAGTCAAACGTTTATGTTCATGATTGCTCATATCATAACGGTTTGAAACATTTATTACTTGTATAATGAATAAGGACGCTGTCCGAATAACCCTTTCTCTATCTAATACCTAGATGAGAAATGGATTTATACCTTGATAGATGCAAGGTCCCACACCTACCTCATGGGGAGCCTCTTGCCCCACTAAATTGGATATTACTTAATTTCCTTCTCTTATGTTTTATTTTCAATCATTCTCTATATTTATAATATTATTTTTTTTAGATAATCTTAAACAAAATGAAAACCATTAGAAGATATTATCTAAAAATATATTTGTTATATTATTAAGAATATAAAACTATTTTTTGTTTTCTCATTACAAACCTGTTTTCTTATTTATTGATTTATTTTATTTTCAATAATATAAAACTATTTTAAAAAACTTCTAATTTCAATTTAAATAATTCTTATATTTGTGAAGCAAATTGACACTAGAAATGCAGTTGAGTTTCCATAAATCTCAGAGCAACAGGATCAGTAATACACTAAAAGTTTTTATATGATATGTTTGAATATCTACAGTTTGCTTTCATGTTTTCGTATTATTATATTTATTTATTTATATAAAAAAAATCTTATAAAAGGATTTATTTGACATTATCCATAGTGTAAAGTTCTTATTTTTAAAAAATAAGTTTAAAGAAATACAAGTGAAAGTATAAGATTGAATTTTTTAATTTTTCTCAAAAATTTTTTATTAAATTATTTTGGTGTATTTTTACTTAAACTCGCATACTTCAACTCAATAGATAGTCAAAGACTTCGTTACAAAAAAGTAGACTTATATATTTAAATTTTGAGTTGATAAATATTTTAATATTTTAATTTTTTTTAAAATAATTATCTTAACTCTGTTTGGTAATTGTTTTCAAAAATGTTTTTCTTTTTTTTATATTTTTTGAAAACACGTTTAATAATAAAAAAATATTTTCATTTATCTATTCCACAAAAATATTTTCCATTTTCTGTTCTTAAGAACATAAAATAGAGTGCTTTAGGAAAACATCTTTTAGTTCTTTTTATTATTTTTTAAGGATAATTTTAAAAAATAATTATACAAACATGTAAAATGATTAAAAATAAAATACTAGACATAAAAATTATTTTTAAAACATATTCAAAAATATTAAAAACAGATTTAAAATATTTTACATTTTCAAATAAACTTTTGTTCTATAAAAATTAAAGAACAATTTTTTAAAACTGTTTTTTTCATAATTATTTTTAACAACAGTTACCTAAGCCCTTATTCTTAAAAATAAAAATTAGAATATTTTCAAAGAACATTTTTTTTATTATTTTTAATTAATTTCATTTATATTTTAAGTATTATTTTGAAAAATAATTATACAAGCACATAAAATGATTAAAAATAAGTATTGTACATAAAAGTTATTTTTGAAATATAGGTAAAAACATTCATATTTTCAAACATGGTTTTATTTCACAAAATAATAAAGAATAAATTTTAAAAATTGTTATAAAAAAAATGATTTACATGAAATGATTTTCGAAAACACTCTTCAAACAATGCTTAAGGCCTTGTTAGACAAACGATTTTTTGTTTTTTAGAACAAAAAAATTGAAAAATACGTTTTAATAATTTGAAACTGAAGAACAATTGTTTTTTAGAATTGTTTTAATGAATAATTATACAAACATATATAATAATTAGAAACAAAACTATGAACATAAAAATTATTTTAAAAACATATTTAATAATATTAAAAACAAGTTAAAAATAACTTTAGATTTATAAATGGACTTTTGTTCTATAAAATATCATAGAACAATTTTTAAAAACTGTTCTAAAAAATCAATTTTTTTTTTTAACTTTTTTGAAAAATACCTACCAAATAAGTTCTAAGGTTTTGTTTTTGGATTTTTTTTTTTAATTCGAAATCACATCATTTTAGGACTTATCAGAAAGTATCAACCAGATGATGACGTGTCTATATTGATTGGACTATTTAATGTCTGTGAAAACGTTCCATTTTGTGTGCTTTTTGCCTGAAAATGGGTTCACTTTTGGGGGGCGCCGGTGGAGGCCACGGCGGCCTGTGGTGGCGTCCATTTGAATCTCAAAAACGGCAGGGGAGAAGAAGAAGGAGTTCGAAATCTTCTGATTCAGTAGATCGAACCACTAGCGGAGGTGGTTACCGGTTCCCTCTGAAACAAGCCCTGACCGCCGGTTCTCTTGCTTTCGCCGGAGACACCATCGCTCAACTTAGCGAACGCTATAGAAAGAGAAATTCTCTTTCTGATTCTGGTTTTTCCAAGGTCAGTATGTCATTAGTAGTGCCTGCTGCTTGTGGTCTGTTTGGTTGGCGAGAAAATGTAGGAAATATTATGTAGTTGAAGTTCTGAAAATTTTCACTGCTAGTACCGAAATTCTTCCTCATTATTTTTTTATGGTATGTTTGATTCCTGGAAAAATGTAGTAAAGGGGAGAGAGATTCTTGTTCTGAATCATAAAATTTTCAATTTTAGTGAATCAAACACTATCACTGTGTCATTACTCGTAAGATTCAGCAGCTCTCTTATCTTCTTTTGTTTTCTCATCAAGCAAACAGGAAGTGCTTCGCTCTCTTTGGTTGCTGGGAAATGTAGGAAATGTCTAGAAATTGAAGTTTTTGACCTTAAGTTTTTTGCATTCATTGAATCAAAGGCATCCTCTTAAATGTGCCTAATAAGAGAAATGAGATTCGAAATGCCCCTTATTTTCCCCAGTTTTTTCATCAAGAGAACAGATTTAGTTTTGTAGGTTATGCTACTAACAACTATACCAAATGCCAATGAAAGTGATAACTTGGATAATTAGAAATGTTTCAGTTGCAAATTAGATGTGAAGGCCATAATAGACGGCTTCTAAACCACCAGGACTGGGACAAGGTCTGGTTGGTGGATTCCTTTTGGTTCTACAGTTTAGCTGCCTGGTTTGATTTGGAAAGGCCGTAATTTGCATTTGTATGCAGAATTTTCACACATGAGAGGATTATGAGAACTATGAAATGGCTCTCAGGAACTTGGTTGTACCTTTTTAATGTTTTTCTCAGAAAATATCAAACATTTGATACAGACTATCAAATCAACAATATGTAAGCCCAGGTTCAGGTAACAATAGTAAACCCAGGGTGGGGCATGGAAGGTTTTGATTCCATTATTCTGAGAGTGAATAGCTTCTCATATATTGCACCAGGACATTGGGAAAATTGCAGGTTTATCCTATTGCTGCTGCCTTTTTTTCAGCTTTTGGACTCTCCATGGGGACCAAACCTTGGGGTGCATTCAACCCCAAACCTTGGGGTGAGCCCTTTGGACTCTCCCTGGGGACATAAACCTCAGGATGCGCTGATCGTGTCTGCCACATCCAGCACTGGGTAATCTGGTACATTCTACCAGCATAAAAAATTGAACCCAGGACTGTGTGCCTCTACCACACATCCTGACATTTGCCGTAACCAACTGGGCACCTTGATGTGCTTTCTGGTTGCTGGGATTGTTAGAACTATGTGATACAAACATATATAAGTTCTGTCTTTCTTTAGTAGTAAAAGAAAGGACCTCAGACTGATTCAGTGTTCAAAATCTTGGGTTGTCAAGAGTGCATATGCAGACTTGAGCTCTGAGATTGGGGAAGGGCCCCTTGGTGCAATAACTCAGGAATGGGCCACACTAGGTAATGGCGTTTGAGTTTTGTATTTCTTGCTATTGTGCAGTTGAATTTGTTGGATGCAAATCTCAGTTTGTACTTTTTCTTTCCTATTTTGTTAATATTTTTTACTTTTATTATGTCCAGTAATTTTGTTGTGTTGTCTTTTTGATAGTAAGACAGGGAATTGATTCCTTGCAACAACCTTCTCAATGCATTCATGTCATTCTCAAGATTCTTTTTTGCAACGTTTTCTTTTTATCTAAATATGGGTTTCTTCTCTGACCAAAATGCTTCTCTCAGGATATCATGTGGATGCTCTGTTCTAACCATGATTGGCTCCGAGCCCTCCGGATGGCTTCTTATGGGTTTCTTCTTTATGGCCCTGGTTCTTATGCATGGTATCAGTATCTTGATCATGCTTTGCCAAAGCAAACTGTAGAGAACCTGTTGCTGAAGGTAATTTTTTCTTTTTATTTTCATGTCAATTTATTTTTTCTTTCACAATGACAACCCTGAAAAGGAAAATCCAGATTCTTTAAACAATACCTTAAAATTCACTTCCTTTCAGGTCTTATTAAACCAAATTGTGCTCGGTCCATCTGTTGTTGCTATTGTTTTTGCATGGAACAATATATGGCAAGGAAAGCTCTCAGAGCTTCCAAATAAGTACCAGAAAGATGCCATTCCCACACTAATTACTGGTAAAAACCTCTTTTTAGAAATCTGTTTAGCTTGACAATATGGATTGATATTTCATGTAGTTTTAGTTTTCTAATTTTGATTCCTGTGCAGGATTTAGATTTGGTTGATTTTTTATGGAGTTTTGACATTCTAATTTTGATTCCTGTGTAGGATATAAGTTCTGGATCCCTGTCAGTGCATTGAACTTTTGGTAAATTTTCTCAATTTTTCCATTTTGAATTGAAGTATCGAGGATCTATTTGGAAATCAAAAAGTACTATTAAAAGTGTTAAAATATAGATGGAAATTTGAAATTCTCTTATTTGTTTTGTAATGACAAATACGAAGGACAGTAAAATATGATGAAAATTATTTGAAAACTAAAACATTTTCAAATTGTTCGTTATCATCTATTTAGAAAATGAGTAAAATAGAGTAATTTTATTTTCTTATCTTTTTCTTTATTTTCCTTTTTTACCTTTTTTGTATGTCCCCTTACAATTTTTGAAATCCAAATGAATCATTAACAAATTATAATGATCCTTGGTATGCTAAACTTACTTGGTGCCTTAAAAAATGATGAAACTATAGATCTATCCCTCAAGTTTACTTTGAAATGGTTTCGGATAAATTTTACGAGGAAAAAGAAAGTAATCATTTTTTTTTTTTGATAAGTGAAAAAGAAAGTAATCATACTATCCACATTGCCCAATATGGATGTCCTCAGCTTGTGCTATTTGGTTTTAGGGTAAGTCTTACAATTAGCACAACTCTTTGAGTTTGGAATGACCACAACCATTGTATTTAGTTGCCACCTTGCCAACTTTGAGCAATCTTGAGCAGATTGTTGGTGATGAGAACAAGGAAACAACATTTATAATATTATATGTGAAAAGCTACCAATTTGACACTAAATTTTAGGTTATTAGGTAATGAGCCAACAATATATATCAAGTTGACTTAGGCTAAAACTCTAACACTTCACTTCATAGAAAGCCTTCTCTGAGTTTGCATATGGAGTCAAAAAATGAGGTAAATAAACATCAATGTGGTTCAAACTCATGATCTCCCATAAACATAAGTGTTGATACCATGGTAAGCTATCAATTGAGTTGCCCTATGAGCCTTTGTAGCTTAACATGGCATTAGATTCTTGATTTATGAGAGATTATGAATGCGAATCTCACTGATATTTATTTTCTCCATATATTGAACCCATGTGTAAGCCTAAAATAGAAGTGCACTTGTTAGGTGGGGTGTTAAAGATGTTATTCTAAGTTTCCTTGATATGCATTGTTGGGTCATTACCTAATAGCTTAAGCTTCTTGGTCAAATCATTAGTTTAACATGGTATCAAAGTTTTGGTTAACTAGAGATATTTAGTTCAAGTCCTAGGTATTTATTCTCCTCTCTATTTCTCTATGGTCCATGGATGGCGTAGGAAGGTGTCTTTGATATCTTATTTGGCAAAGTCCATGTGGGCTAATGATTGCATGCTACATTTGTAACATGTGAGTGTGATACAACAAATTATGAAGTGTCATATGTTTTGAGAATCGGTATCATATATCTAAGACAACTTAATTTACATAATACCTGATGCACCTTACATCGTTGATGTGTGCATTGGTCCATGCTCTCCTTGCATCTCTCCTTATGCCATAGTGCTACATCATTTGGACACAAATATTTATCTCATACTACGCTCAGTGACGTAGGTGTCCATAGAACATGGATGCCCACCCTTAGCGGATGTTGAGGGGGCTCTCCTATTCTATACCTTGTTAAGGTGACATTGTATGTTCCTCAGAGGGATAATTGTTTCACTCCTTTTATAGAAAAAAAATTGTTTGCTTCAAAATGGTTGTGGTTTGATGATCTCCTATCCTCTCTCAAAGGTGCTACCATTGCTACCATTGACACAAGCTTTTATGCTAGTACGCTTGTTCGAGTCATGAGTAGAGTTAGGGGGTTTTGAAATTAACTTGGTGCTTTTGGGTGGTAGAATTGGCCTTCCCATCGCTAAATACTTTAGGATTGGTTGACGAGTCTTGATTTGATTGTTGGAGTTAAAGCCTTGATAAATTGGCCCCTTTTTGGCTAAAATGAGAGGGAAGGAGAACTGTTGTTTCTTCATGACATGTCCCATCTCTAGAGAATTCCATATTATCATGAAATGATTAATGTAGAAGTTACTATTTTTAAGCACCATAAAAGGGCTTTGTTTTTTAACCAAACAAAAGAATGAAGAAATTCCCACTCTCCTAGAATTCTCTTGTATTACTATCTTCAATTCCCTCTCATTTTTCAGTTCGCTCCGCTCTCCTCTCAAACTCTTGATACCTCACATCTCACATTGTTGACCTCTTATGGTTAAGAACCTCCAATAAACATGGTAAAACCTATGAATAGGTTTGCATATACGTTATTTCACTAATAAGTCCCATTTTTGCAAGTGATTGATGTTAGCATTGAAATTAAAATTTAAAACTTAAGCACCATGCTAATACCAACATATTTGTGTTGTGTAATTAAACTTGGTGAGAGGCTGAAACACTGAAGGGAGTTAAGTTTTCATCACATGGTTAGATGCCCTTCCTCAACCAATCTAGACCCTTTATTATTGGCATGAATATAGATAGACTAAACCTAAGCATGAAGGTGAGATTGCTTGGACAATTTCATGGAGACATTTTGTTAGCTTTTTCTGCTCCATATGAATGTCAGTTCATCTATTTGATGAAGGTTTTGTGAAAGGTTTCTTTTCATATGTATGAAAACTCTTTTTTGCCACTTCTTTAGGAGCATGGGGATTCATTTTGTATTTCTATTAATATATATATATATATATATATATATATATATATATATATATATATATTTATAGTAGATTGTAGAAATTGATGTTTAAGTGATGAACTTGCTCATGGTGAAACATCCTTAGTCCTTAGTGAATGTATTAGAGACAAATTTAAACAGAATGGAGAACATGGGAAGAAAAATTATGAATAAGAACAACCTCATGAAGGCTTGCAGCAGAGATTTTCAGTAAGAGCATCATCATGTGTTCAAAATAAAGGTATTATCCCCTTAAATGCTGGACCACAAAGGCACACAAATCTTCTCTCGTGCATTCTTAGAGACAATTCCTTCAACATCAAATCATGGTTCAACATTGGAATGATGAGACCTCTTAATAAAATATAATTAAAAACCATGATCTTCAAACCTCCATCTTTATTGCAACTTCGGGAAAGGAATTGTTGCTTGCATGTGTTTGTTTTGGTTCATTTGAGAAAACCTTTTTTTGGTGTCATGAAGTTACTTCTCTCTCTCTCTCTCTGAAATATTTATTTTTTATTTTTTATTTTTATTTTACCTCTTTTTAACAGATGAGTAGTGCAGTTAATTGGAAACCTTTAGGGTAACATCTTTTTTGTCAATTCTATACAACACATATACAGGGTGGTGCCGCTTCAAGCCCGTGTAGCTTTCATGTCCATGGGCTCCATATTCTGGAACTTCTGCTTGTCTGCAACTATGAGCAAATAATCTTTTGCCGAGAAGTTTATCAATGGCTTGAAATAAAGAAATTTTGAGCACTAGGTATCTAAATCCGAATCAAACATTTTTTCTGCTCTCGAGTTTAGTGGCTCAAGTGTTTATTTATTTATTATTTTTGCTAATTCTTACCGTTTGTAACTTTTGGAATGTGGACCAATGGGCAGGTACACCCTTCTTCTCAGTTCATGAGGATGCCATGATGACAGGAAGAAGGATCCCAGTGTCCCTCAAACTTCTGGAGAAGTTGCTTGCAGAACTTACAAATGATCGTGGATCAAGTGAACAGCTTGCCTTTCCTGTGGGTGCAAGATGAATTGTTTTCTTGCTTTATGAATCTGTGTTCACTGGGGAATGAAATACCTGGTGATTTTTAGCTTGTCTCATACACATAATTACTTTGTTTTCATCTTCATCTGGATTCTGGATGATGGTTTTTGTTTTCAGTAGTTAGGAAACCTTAGCTAATTGTGCTCTTCCAATCGAGCTGAAGGAACTTGAAAATTGAATGGAAATGAAATCCTTTGGTCCCTTATTTTTCAGGGCACTCAAAAATGGGTTATCAAAAAGACATAATTGAAAAATAAGAGTTCAATGAAGAATTTTATTTTTTTTCCCTGCCCCACAAAATCTTACAGCCTAAGCATGGCCCAATGAGCTGCAGAAAAAAAGTGTATAGCCTTTGGAATATAACTGAACATATTTTGTTGGTAAAGTGTATTGAATATTGAAAATAAGATTCTTTATTTCTTTATCACATTAAGAGTACATTTGATAATGATTTTATGAAGTGTTTCTAGTTTTTTTAACATTTGAAATTTTTTATCTTTCAGGTAGTAAAGATGATTGAAATACTTCCTAAAATTACTATCAAACACACTCTAATTGAAGGACGGAGAAACAATTATTTCTTTGATTTTGTTGTTGTCTATTAAATTTTGAGAACACTGCAAAACATTGTACATGTCTAACAAAAAAAAAAAAAGTTCAAATCATAAGATATTCACTGCCATTGATAAAAGAAAGTGGCATATATTTTGAATTATTTTTCAATTTATAGAAAATATTACACACCATGTTCCTTGGAAGAATCATGACATGTAAGGATGGTAATTCGTGTTGGCGCACACGTTTGCGTCGTGTTCAAATATGTCAATACAAACAAAAAACATAAATCTAAGTACAATCTAATTATTAAAAAGGTAGCACATCATATAACTTAATTAATCAATTTAATAATTAGATACTATTTATTAATTAGGTCCAAGTTTGTTTTTGTTTGAGTCGATATCATTAGTTTCATAACTTCAGATATTTACAACTCAATTGATTTACTTATTCAAAATCAAATTTTAAACGAGTCAAATATATGGATCAATACAAATTTAATTCAAACGTAATTATATTCAACCCGAACATATGAAAAACGTGTATTTGTGCTATTTGACGAATCTTATCAAACTTTGTAATTCATAACGACATAACTTTATCGTAGTTTTCAATGTGAAGGTATTGCTACTTCCATGTTGCCATTAACCATTAATAAAGACAAAGCAGAGTGGAAGAACTGGATTCCTTTCTTGACTTCCATTCAATCTTTTTCTTATAAGCCTCAGCCACTCAGCAAGGGCATCTTCTAAATGGGAATAGAACCATACTTTATATAAAGATCAATGAACACCAGAGAGCAATAAAAATGGACATGAAGAAAGAAACTGTTCAGAGTGAATTTCAACACTTCCAAACAGAAGGGAATATTAAACTATATATACATATCAAACACAATACCCAGAGCCACCATAGTTTCTCATTGCAAAGGAATCGACTTTCAGAATACTTAGGAGAAAGGAGAAGCCATGAACCGCAACTACTAGGAGGATGCTGGGAAACTCCAATTCTACTGAACAAGACCTTTATCCTGCTTCTTTTGTAAGTGTCGACTCTTTACCTATCTGATGGAAATTTCTCAGAACTGCTTCCATGGAAACTAAGTACAGCAAACAACAACCATCATCATATATCATCCCTGTAATGTGAATATTTCTGATAAAAGAGTATTGAAAACAGGATACACTGAGGGCAATAGACGAGGCCATCAGATTAAACAACCTCCGCTTAACAAGGTAATGTATTACAGATTTTCCTTCAATCCATAGGGCCATTTTGATAGGAAATAATTCTTAAAATCCTAAGATGATCAATCTTTAGCAGGCATTAGATGTAGGGAAGCTTCTTGTGATTTTCATTCCACACCCGACTTGGTTTTCGGTCACATGCACTACAACCTTATGTAGCACCATATCAATAGTACCGGTCATGCCTTGGTGATTGATGATGAATACATCAAGTAGTTATACCACCATAATTTCTTATTATTGCGACTTTCTGTCTGTTCATCTCATCACATTACATACAAAGTTTTTTTTTTTTTCTTTTTTTATCTTTTTGTGATTCTTGATCTGCTACATATTTGGATTTCAGTTTACCAGCACAACCTCGTACACCCATCAAATTCTTGTATTAGATGATGATATTGCGAGAGGGTTGAGCCTCAGGTCGAGACAGCTTGTCTCAGAATCCTATCCAAGCCTTGCTGGCCAAAGAACTAGACAGGTTCCTACATATCAAGAGCAGTCCAGATTTACTCACGATGAGCAGAACAAGGCCTTCAAGAAGCTAAGGAAAGAATTTTATATTCCTAAGCCAAAGAGGATTGTAATGAGATTGTACTACAGAGAAAATCCCAAAAATTATATCAATGAGCAGGATGAAGGTCGTGAGAGGTGTGCCATCTGCTTGGAAGATTTCGAGATAGAGGAGGTGGTTGTCACCCCATGCAACCACATGTTCCATGAGGAATGCATTATTCCCTGGGTGAAGAGCCATGATCAGTGCCCAGTCTGCCGGTTTGCTGGTTTGCAATAGGTGATGGAAGGTGAAACACCTATAGGGGGGTGGGGTGGTGTGGTGTGAATAGGTGTTTTTTAAAACAATTAGAGATATCTCACAAATGGTCACAATTCCCCTGTTTTTCCTTTATAAATTGATCTTATTTTTCAATCCAACGAACAAACGTGCAAATCACAAGCAACAATGGATGCACCAACACTCTCCCAAACAAGCTATTCAATGCAAGTCATATGCAAATGAGACAACACTCCTTAAACATGATATATAAGACATTGCATCAACATAAAAATTCTATTTCATATGCCCTTGACATCAATCAACAAAAACTAAAATATATCTTATTCTTTCAAAGATTCGGTAGCCAAATTTCAGCTCATGCTTCAATTAATTCAATCAACGTAACGTAATTAAAAATACCATAAGCTCATAAAAGACTAATCAAAAGACAAGATAGAAAAGAAATTTTAATGTGGAGAACCTCAAAAGAGATTAAAAAAAAAAAAAAAAAAAACAACAGGTCTTAAGCAATCAAATAATCCACTATGAAGAAAAATTAGCTAAGTACAAGGTTTTACCTAGTACATGTCTTTCATCCTCTCCCGAACCACTTGCCAAGAACCTTCAAGCCTTAGCTACCCCCTTTCTTCTTTAGGAAAACACTTGGAGTCTACTCTAAGCTTTGATCTCGACTTCTTCTTGAGTCCACACAAGAAGAATCTTGGGTTTTACCCTAATAAGTTGAATATGAGAGCAATGATGAAGAACATAATGAATTAACCCATTTGAACAAAGATTTGTCACTTAAAAACTGATTTTCAATTCAAACCCAAAATTTTTCTCACAAGACAAACACTCCTCAATATGGTAAGAGAAACTTGAAGCTCCAAAACCCAGGGTTTTCACCCTCACAACTACCCTCACCACATCTAGAAAGAGAGCTTAAGTACTAGGGTTTTGAAACCTATCCTACGGTTGAGATTGATTTGAAAAAATATGAAAGAATGCAAATATGATCGAAGTTGAATCAATTAGACAAGAATAGAAATGACCTAGGTACAATAGAGATTGTTACCTTTAAGTTTGATTAATCATAAATTGATTCAAATGACTTAAACGTTATGTTTGCACTCCTTAAACAACCACTCAAAATTTTAATAAAACGATTAGAGTTTAAAAACAAGATTGATTAGTGTTCACCATCATCTAACATCTCAAAAGCACTTACCACTCCTCTAGCCATCTTCAAACATGAATAACTTGGAAAAGGTAAGTGTCCAAGGAGGATTTTAGGAGTATGAGCTAAGAGACATAATGAGAATTTTGACCCGGAATTACTAATACACAAAATACACTTACAAAAGAAAAGAGGATGCATTACCCTTCAATGACAATACCTCAGTGGTCTATTTGCAGGAGAGATCATTTCCATCATAGAGATCATGAATAAAGCTTTTGAATTCGGCAACACAAACCCATTATACGATATGGAATGGAAAAGAAATTTGAGGGATAATTGTTTGGACCCATTTTGACCATGGGTGATGACAGTTGAGAGCAATATTAGGCCAAAAGTTAAGGGCTACCCTTGGGAGGAGAGTCCACTTAGTCATGCGACATAAAAGGCGAATAACTTATTTTGTACTTAAGAATATGTAAGAAAAAATAATGATTGGATTGAGAGAAAATTCATTAGACCAAAATCATGATTCTTGTAGCCCTTTTTTGAAATGGCATTTTATAAAAATTGTAATATCCCATATCCTATAGGGAAAAAAGTTCTTAGTGCAATATATGTATAGTCCTTTTTTAACCATGTAAACGTGTTTTAAAATTGTTAGGGTCTCTTTGACTTAGAGAGAATCCTTGGTCTTGGTGTGAGAGTTTGTTTGGCCTTATAAAGAATGTGTCTATTTGACCTCTTAATTATGTGGGAAATAGCAAGGATGTTGTATCTTTGTAGAGGCATGATTACTTAAATATGTTTTAAAGTCTTGAGGGTCCATTGGATCAAGAGCAAACAACATCTACATGGTTGAGAGCAAGTCATTACAAATGATACCAAAGTCAATCCTTGACCCTAGTGTGAGACTTTGTTTGGCCCCGCAAGTGGTGGTTGTTTGTTTGACCCCACAATAACGTGAAACACAATGAGGACATTATGTCTGAATGAGAATGATTAAAATATCTCACATCAAATAGCAAAAAAAGTTTTTAGCGCAATATATATATATATATATATATATATGAGTTCCTTTTATCCATGTAAACGTGTTTTAAAGCTGTGAGGGTATCTTTGGCTGAAAGCAAACAATATCTATATGATTGGGAATAAGTCATTATGAATGTATCATAATAGATCCCTGAGCCTAATGTGGGAGTTTGTTTGGCCCTGCATGTAAGGAGTGTTTGCCTACTTGATCCTGCAATCTTATGAGACACAATAAGGATGTTACATCTGCATGAGAGATGATTGTGATATCCCATATTGGATATGGGAAAATATTTTTGGCATAATATGTGTATGAGTTTTTCTTAATTATGTAGATGCGTTTTAAAACTATAAGGGTCCATTGGCCTTAAAGGGGACAATATCTACACGGTTAAAGTGGGTCATTGCAACAACAAATTCCATTTATGTTTATTATCATTCATCTTTATCTTTCAATATTCTAGTTTTGTGCACTTCTTATCCATTTTATATTGAACTTCTTAGTAAGCTATTATGCAATAAAGGAAAGGAAAGATTTGCGGAGCAATGTCGAATTGGTCAATGATCTAATTTGTAGTGAATGGTATACAAATGAACTTTTTATAGTAAGAGAGGAAATCTTTTCTTTTCGATGCCTTTTTTTATGGTATCAAAGCGAAGGCTCTAATCTATAGTTTTTTTCTTGGCTTAGCCCTCCAATTCTTCATAAATTAAAAGAATGTTATTTTTATTGCAGATTCCTTCTCAAATCCAAACACATTGCACCACTCTGATAATACAACAACTGTTCTTATATTACCTACTCTTAATGTAGACAATTATAATGCATGATACAAATCAATGCTTATGGCCTTGGGGGTAAAGAACAAATTGGGTTTCACAGATGGAATGATTAATTTTAGTTCCAAATTCTACTTTCCCAACTTTTGAATAATGGGTTTGGGCAAATGACACGGTTACTTCATGGTTCATTTATTTGCTAGTTTAAGAACTTGTAGCAAGTATTGTTTATCCAAATACAACCCAAAACATTTGGAAGAATCTTAAAGAACATTTTTCTCAACCAAGTAGCACAAAGATTTATGAGGCAAAAAAGGCAAATTTTAGATTGTAGACAAAAAGACTTTTTGTGACTGCTTATTATACTTGTTTAAAGATTTTTATGAGATGAATTAGTACTATATATAAATATTCCAAATTGTTCTTATGGAGCTACAAGGCAATAACAGAGCTACTGCAGTAAGATTGTGCAATGTAATTTTTCTAAGGACTCAATGATGGGTATTTTTCCATTTGGAGTCAATTTTTGTTACAAGAGCAACTTTCAATTGCAAATAAAATATATTCATTGTTATTATAAAAACAAAGACAACGACTACTCGTCATCTCAACAATATCTAATCAAATGAAGGGTCTACACAAGCCATGTCTAAAGGCAAGCGTACAACAGTCAAAATATGAAATTGGGTTTTAATTTTTCAACTTAAAGCAAACCTAGACATGGGCAAACACCTAATCACAAAGGCAAACAAAAAAAAATCATCCAAATATTTGTTGCAATCACTAGAGAAAGGAGAATCACCCTATTAATAAATGCTACGTACAAACTACTAATAATAATTCTTTTGAGGCTTCTAGTTCTTAGCCCCATGGTTTTGTGACATCATCTGACAGTGGATGACATCTAGTTTGGGAATTGAGCAATCAAACCATACATCATCATCTACAATAACACAAGGACAATAGATCAAGTTCTTGCCATTGTATAATGAGGTAAAATGATTTCTTGACTTATTTTGAAGATATTCCTCTTAGTTCTTCCCTTAATGATACTTAGAGATAGTGGAGCCCCAAATTAATCAGATATGTTCTTCAACTTAACTATTTCAAACCTCATTACAAACACCTCTCTATCAATTATTGTTCAAATGATCAATGATTCTATTGCACAAATAACAAAAATTAGTTCCACTTCAATTAATTTTGTTCTTCAGCTTAATTAATGAACCAAAAATTATTTCATCCTATCAATGAACCAACATTAAGTTTTCTATTTTCTTTCTTGTAATAAATTTTTGAACATGAACTTGCTTAATTTTAAGGTCTTTTAGGATGGATATAATTGACATCATCTAAATAAATAAATAGGGATCGCAAAATAACGTATATAGACCAATGCATCTTATATTTGATTTCTTTCATAGTTAGTTTCATAATAAAACCGAGTATAAGAAAATCACTTTCCTTAATATTATTTTTCTTTCTTTCATTTTTTTTAAAAATAACTATAACATAGAAAGTTAAATAAATTGTTTTCATATGGTTCTATAACTTATTTCATTTAATTTTTTTCTCTTTTATATAAAAATGCGATAATTTAAAAATATATATAAAAAAATTGAATTATATTTTTTTCTTCATATTTTTCATAATAAATCAAATATAAGAAAATTATTTTCTTTAACATTTTTTTCTCTTTTTCTGGTACTTTCCTTATCACCAAATACAACATTCCTTAGTAATTTAGGTAAGAATTTGAATTTTAAAAATTTGTAATATATATTTTTGGGTATTATTTAGTTCCTTCTTTGATTGAGGAATGTGTATAAATTTATGAATTTAATTTGTTTGCCAATTGGATGAATTATAAGCAAAAAAAAAAAAAAGTGATTGCTAGTGGAAGAATTTAGATTTCATTTTTAAAATTTGTTGAATTTATTTTAGATTAATTTATTATTCAAATTAAATAATTTTTATGTTATTGGTTTGATTTTTAAGTAATAATTTATAAGAAAAGATATGAATCATAAGATCTACTGCGGTCAAGTAACTTCACCCAAGAAACTAAGATTAAGAACTAGTTATTTTAGTTAGTTTATTCGGAATCAGTAACTAATTCATTGTGTAACTGATTGATTCTCTTCTATTCCAAATACTGCTATTCTAATGAATAGATATTTATGTTTATAGGAAAGGTTATGATATCCAGCCCTTTACTTTATATAACATAGAATTAAATAAAGGAATTACTAAACTGGCTTTTATCAAGTCATGTAACTTTTAACAGATTAGATTAGCTACAACAAATTAGATTAATTACTAGTCTCATTCGAATTTTCTAATTTTAATTAGGTGTACTTTTTTTTCGAACTTGATCAATTAATATAAAATCTAAATTTTCTTGAGAGTTAATAAGACATAAAATGACAAAACCAAAACCAAATTCAGTTATTTTAGTTTTTTCTTGAATTACAATTTTTAAAATTTATATTCAAATTGCACAAAATTAGTGTAATTAAACTTTTTCCTTTTTTTTTTTTTAAAAAAAAAAGAGTTATCCAAATTTTAAAAAAATGAATTTAAAATTATTGTGTGTAAAAGGTTGAATTTAAGTATTGTAATAAAGTTAGAGGGTTGAAAAGAAAAAGAAGAAAAAATAACTTTTAAAAGTGACAAAGTTTGATATTTTTTTCTATTAAAATAAAATTCTCTTAAAAAAAAGTAAAATAAACTACTTAAAATAAGTTAAACAACGAGAGAGAGAGAGAGAGAGAGAGATGTTTTATACTTTTCTGATGGGGTATAACCCTATAGTTATATTCCTTTTGGAGGGTATTGGTTTCTTTCAAGTTCCAATCTGGATGCCCATCAATGAAAATGCGAAGTGACGCAAACAGTATTAATCCAGAATTGGATTCTTTTCTTAACTTTTGTTCAATCTTTTTCTTCTCTGTCTCCCCCACGAAGCAAGAGCATCCTATAAATGCGTAGAATCTTACTTTATATAAAGAATAAAGACATCAGGAGGAACACTTAAAAAGCAATAAAAACAAAAAAGAATACGGGAAGAAAGATATATTCAATGGGTGAATTTCATCTCCTTCAAAGAGAAAGGAATACCAACTATAAAACTCAGTAGCCCAAAGCTGCCATTGTTCCTCATTGCCAAGGAGTTGACTTACAGAGATCAGAAGAAAGGAAAGGAAACGCCATGAGCCGTAGCACCAACAATTTGACGAGGATGCTGGGAAATCAGCAAACTCGACCAGACTATAGTGCCCGTCTTCCTTGGTATCTTTCCCATGAAGCCACTTCAGTAAGCCTCTCTTTTACCTATTAATTAGTATCCACAAATGAATATATTTGGAATTGCTAGCTATATATGTATACACCAAGCCTGTAAGGTTAATAATTGCTGATCATAGAAGGTGATTAGATTTTAATCTTTGTTGGTTTGGTGTGATTTTTCCAGGATGCCAATTATTTAGTACATGATCCATGGAGCCCATTAGAGGAGAGACTGCTCCTCAGCTTGGCAAGGTAAAGCCATGGAAGACCTTTCTTTTTCTTCTTCTTCATCGCCCTCTCTTTTTCCCTTTTTTTTTTTTCTTTTTTTAATCCTCCAGCTGATTTGTCTGTCCACAAACATGGATTTCAGTTTTCCACGACAACCTCCACCGCTTCAAATTCTAGTCTTGGATGATGAAATTGCAAGAGAGTTGAACCGCAGGCCCCGAGAACCGCCTACAGCCTTTGCTGGGCCATGGACAAGGCAGGCTTCTCCGTATCAGGAGCAATCCAAATTGACTCAAGATGAGCAAAAGGTAGCCTTACAAAAGCTAAAGAAGGAAATCTACAATCCTATGCCAAAGATAATTTCCAGGAGATTGAGCTTGTTTTACCAAGACAATGACACATACCATGTGAGTGAGAAGAGAAAGGAGCATGAAGACCTGAAGAGGTGTGCCATCTGCCTAGAAGATTTCGAGCCCAGAGAGCAGGTGCTGCTCACCCCATGCAACCATATGTTCCATGAGGATTGCATCGTTCCCTGGGTGAAGAACCATGGCCAGTGCCCAGTATGTCGGTTTGCGATATGCGACCGAATGAAACAGAGCACAGCACCCTCGAACAATAACATGCCTGTGATCTATTTCTAAGTCAGATTATTTCCTATATGGACCATGGATAAAGCTTTTCGGTCAGGCAATGCAAACCTCATAATATGCATGATATCAAACGGGAAAGACATCCACAGAAATTATTGGCAGTACTGCTATTGCCATTCATCGTGTTGGCCATCCGGCAAAAGCTTTCCTTCTTGCTTCAAGATCATCGTTTGCGCAAAGAACAAAGAAAAGCTGGGAAGGAAAGATAGTTATAGCGTGGAAATTAAGGAGATTTGATAAAGCAGTCATCTAGGAATTAAATAAGAGAATAATATGGGCCTTGGCTAGTTACAGCTGAATGCCCAAAAAAGGATACCTGTAGCTGATCATATTTGTATACAACAAGTAAGAAATTACAATCATTAAAATAGTACCTTCATTTCAGTTATCATACTAATAACTTCATTGAAATTCTTTGTCACTTGTCACCTAAATTATGTGCAACCTATTTTGGTTTATTCTGCCAACATAACAAGAAGTACACAAAGAATAAAAATAGAGGAACTTACCGTTATAAAATAGTCATTTATATACATAGTAAATCCTACCAATATGATTAGAATCGGTTATTAAATTTGAAAAATTATAGGTTCATAATTCACTAATCAGATCAATAGTTGAATAACAATCGAATTGATGATGTAATAAATATATAATATATATAATATTTAATTATAAATATATTGAAAATGAAAGAAAACTTAACTATGCAAATTTTCTAATTTTATATTTTTTTAAAATATTATATTATTTTACTTATATTACTTAAATAAACATTACAATTTTTTTTTGTAAAGAATATGTTTTGAAATTTGTTTGCATTATTGAATAATAAAATGTAAGCAATGAGTAGCAAACACTTCATGTTTTAAATTTGAGGTCCAAGGTTCAAAACCAATGGTGTGTCTTCTCAAGAATTTTTTTTAGACTACGCATTTCACATCGGTTATAAATAGGAATGATAATGGGGTAGGTTTTTTCGGGTACTCATCCCGTCCTATCGGATGGGTTTTAATTTTAACTAAACGGATTTGGGATAAGTTTGAGATTTTTTTAAAACCTGGAGTAGGTTCGGGTCTTGTCCCGCCCCGCCCCGCCCCACCCCACCCCACCCCACCCCATCCCATTTATATATAAAATTAATTTTTAAATTAAATTAATTTAATTATTATTTTACTATTTTTAATATATAAATAATAATAAAATATTTTTTAAATAAAATAAATTATAAAAAATATAATAATTTAATTATTCATAAAATATATTTATTTTAATGTAATTAAAAATTTTAAAAGTAATTTTTAAAAAAATTAAAAAAATTTCAAAAAAAAAAGTTAAAAATGGTAGGTATGAGAATTTCTCATACACAGCCCAGCCCGGCCCACCTCGTTTAATTTTTTAAATGATAGAGAGATGAAAATTGTTTTGTATAAACGAATGGGATTGGGATGGGGGCAATCCATTCCTAACCCGTCCCATTGTTATCCCTAATTATAAGTGAAACAATTTTTTTTTATGCTATGCATTCCACATCCATTATAAGTAAGAAACAAGAGAAAGAGACATTGGACTCGTGGTGACGTATGGGCATTGAAGTCGAATACATCCAATGTTTCATTGGGCTGGGTCCAACTGATAGCCCAGGGAACTATTTGAGAGGGAAGATATATTTTTAGAGCCACAAACCTACAAGCAAACAATAACAACCGAGTAAAAGGTTTTATTTAGCTCAAATCCACAGTCCACTCATTCTACCCTAACCTCTTTATAACTACATTTTCACTTCAGCTACCCATCTTCTTTTTTGGGAGCATAATTGTCATATCAAACTTGATCTCGATCTCTTTTTAATCCATACAAAAAGAAAATAAGTTTTACCTCAACCCAATAACCATAAAGAGAGAAAAAACGGAAAAACTAAATGAATTGGTGCTTTAACAAAAAAAAAAAATCCTATTCAAAAATTGTTTTGAACTTCAAAATGAGTTAGATTTTCTTGGAAAACAAATAAAATCGTACTTCAAATGAGAGAATAGAATGGATGTATTTGATGGCTGCTAGTGTTTTTCCCTAGCCCTAGAATGAAGATTTTGGATTTAAATAGGAAGGAAAACCCTTTATACAATGCCTGAAAATTGTTTTAGCTGAAGATGGATCAATCCTATGTAAAATCTATATCAATCTTGAAATTAAAAAAATACTCAGCAAAAAAAAAAAAAACAGCTACCATAAATCTTCCAAAACTTCTTTAAATTAAAGATTTCCATTAATTTAGAAAACTTGACTGATGCGATTCCATTCATCTACTAGTACTTCAACTAGATATCTTTGCCTCTAAAAGCTTCCAACATCTTGAAGTTTTCCAAAGGATTTGGAAGACCCAAGTTGGGATTACAATTTGGAATATGCAAACGCTGCCAACAAAATGTATATACAGTCTCCTATAAACAGGCATTGATATGTACATAAACACTGAAAAATAACAAACTGGACTTGAACTTAAATTTGAAGCTGTGTTACCTTTGAATGTATGTCTTACTCCACCATGTCAACAGAGAAACAGTTCTGCAACAACCCTGCCAGTGCTGCAACGGCCACCTTTTGTCTTCTGTAATTCTCTTTTCATAGCCATGAACTGCAGAAAGGCTAAACAGTACAAGGCATGAACTGCAATTTTCCTCGTAGCCTTGAACCTGCGAGAGTGGATTTATTGTTGAGGACAGTACAAGGCATGCTTCAATAAATAATTTGACTTTGTTCTATTTGATTTTTCACTGCATTATTATCATTGTTCTTGCTTAGTTCAAGCTGTTTATGGCTTGGACATATGATAATTCCAACTTTTAGCCTGAAAAACTGGTAAAGCATGAATCAAGTTAAAGAGAAAAACATGGAGACCTGAAATGATTCCATTGTTCTTCCTGCAAAGTAGTCTCTCAAATGATAGTCCATAAATTTTTTAGTTGAAGGAAGCATCGACTCTCTGGGTGTTTGGATTTTTCTTTTCTTTTTCAAATTGAAACAAGTCAAGATGCCTAATTTTTTACCAGGCTAAATTTTCTCTATCCAGTAGATTTCCATGAAAACTGTTCATGCATGGGATGACAATTTCCTAGATTATTACCTCCAAAATTTTTCTGGAAAATGCATGATTAAGACCAATTTTTCCTACCCTAACATATTTTCATAGCAGCTTTCTGATTTTATAGTGATTGAGAACTAGACATCTACGGCTATTTCAAATCTATCGCCATGCTCCTTATGGAGGATAAGAAGAAAAGACACACAAGTAGTTTGGAAGAATTGGGTTCCTTTCTTGACTTCTGTTGAAGCTTTTCCTCCTATCCCCATCAATATGGCTATCAAGCAAAGGTGTCTTTTGATTGGGGAGATAGCTTACTTCGTATTCAAAACTGGGAAAACATGAACGAAACCTCAAATCCAACAGAAAAATGAACATGACGAAGAAAGATATATTCAAAGAGTGAGTGCCACCACCTCCAAACGGAAAGGAACTTAAACCATAAAACCAAATAGCCACCATTGTTGTTTGCTGCCAAGATATTGATCTCTAGAGATCAATAATTAGTAGCCATCATGAGCTACGGTCACTGGTCACTCGGAAATTGGCAGACCGGAGCTTTACCATGGAGGAATTGGCAAACAGGAGTGACCAATTATGCCAGGAATCGGCAGCCTGGAGCCACCAGTAGTGCTAGGAATTGGCAGGTTCGAGCAGAACCAATGTGGAATTGGCAGACAAGGATGGCACCACCAGGGAATTGGCAGACTGGAGTAGCACCACGGGCAAACTGGCATACTGGACCGGCACCATCCTGGAACCGGCAGACTCAAGTGGCCAGGGGTGTTGGGAACTGGCAGAATGGAATGGCAACAATGGGTAATTGGCGGACTGGAGTCACCGATGGTATCGGACATTGGCAGACTGGGCTGGCACCAGGAGGCAATTGGCATATTGGACCAAACTATAGCCCCTGGGATTGGCAGACTGGACTGCTGACAGCAGAGGGCAATTGGCATACTGGACCAAACTATGGTGCATGGAATTGGCAGACTGGGCTGGACTATGGCGCATTCTTTCCCTGGTCCCTTGCCTTCCCAGCAGCTTGGGTGAGCAGTAGTTTTTGCCCATCTAGTATGAATAAATGAAAATTTTTTTGCTTCAATTTCCATGTTTGGCTAAAAAATATAAAGCACTGTTATACCATCACATATCATCATATCTGCAAGGTGGATATTCGGTGATAAAAGATCATTAGATTTTAATGTTAGTTGTTTTGGTGTGTTTTCCAGGATGCCAGTGGAGCTGCGCAGGATCCATGGAGGCCATTAGAAGAGAGCATGCCCCGCATCTTAACAGGGTAATTCCAGATTCTCTATTGTTTATCAAAATCCTAAGATGATCCACTCTAGTCAGGCATGCAGGAGGTAAACATAGAGTTGTTTTAGATGCTTGAATGACTGGTTCTGCATGAGCTAAAAATTATAGTAGTAGATTTGGTGATCAACCATGAACAGCATCAACATAGAAAATAACCATTAAAAAGTGAAGCAATAAAAAAATTTAAAATATTAAAACTGGACCTTATAAGTTAATTATGATTCTAGTTTTTCTGATATTTAGTGTTATATTCATATAGCTAATGCTAATCCCTAAAATATTTTCTTTTTTCATTTTTCTTTTCTAACTTTTATGGTCTCATACATTTCTCATCATATCACAAAGCTTTTTCCATCTCTTGCTCATTTGCTACCATCAAATATGGAGCAATTCTCAGTTTCCCACATCAACTTCATCCCACCAGTCCAAAGTGCAGTTTACAGGCTACCCTGGAATTTCCAGACCAATGGCATATGCAGATGCCCGCACATGAAGAGCAGTCCAGATTGACTCGAGCAGAACAGAGGGCAGCCTTGGAGAAGCTAAAGAAAGAAATCTACAAGCCTCTGCTGAAGAGGAACGGTAACAATGTTGGGGAGGATATTCATGAGAAGGAAAAGGAGAAAGACCAAGATACTGAGACGTGTGTCATTTGCTTAGAAGATTTCAAGCCTGAGGAGGAAGTGATGCTCACACCGTGCAACCATATGTTCCATGAGGATTGCATCGTTCCATGGGTGAAGAGCCATGGTCAGTGCCCCATCTGCCGTTTGCAATTCGTGAGGTTGCTCTTGAACAGAAATTAACCACAGTGATCTACTCCTAGAACACCTTATTTCAATCGAGCCATCCTATCATGAAAATATCATCAGCAGCGCTATCACTGTTCAGCCTCACCTTAAATTTGTGACATTTCCTTTAGTTTTCAAGATGAAGGTGTCTTCTCCTTGCTCAGGATCATTACTTGAGTTATGATATGAAGGAAAACTTGGGACAAAGCATAGGGAGGTGAGCATAAGCCAAGCTCTATTTGACTACGAAGATACATAATATTTGAATAAGAGAAGGTAAGGCTCTAGATAAAGCTAAATGGCCAAAAAGGATTTGCATAGCTGCCCTTGAGCAGTTGGCTTATGAAAGGAATGTTTACACGACAATCGCTATGTACATTACCATACTGATAGCAATGATATAATTCCCGTTATATTGTTAATAGCTCTATTAAACAGTACAAAATCATAATCATCCCATTTCCTTCCCTTTTTTTGGTTCTAAATTTCGTTTCTCACAGTCTATGACCTATTTCAGAAACAACCTGATAGGGCAGTTCCAACCAAGCATCTGAAGTGAAAACCAAAGACAGGGTTTGTAAGGAGTTTCATTTCATAGTGATCTAGTATACCACAAGTGACTAATCTACCTGAGTCACGTAGTCTACCATAGCTTCCGGAAAAATAATGCTAAATATGCAATTTTGGCGAGTGCTTTCCTTCGTAAACAGGCTCCATTCCTTAAATCAGACATGTCAACTAATTTTAGGCCTACAAGCTCATTAAATCAGATAAACCAGAAACCAATAGATCGATGTACTTAAAATCAAAATCATACAGCCAAGCACCCCAAGCAACTTCAACCACAGCAACCCATGAACAAATGAACAAGAGTTAACCCGCTTGCAGTTAGATGCTTCTATTCTAGCAATACCTTCTTCAAATGGAAGCTATTGGTTTCCAAAACTGCATTTAAATAACGACACCAAGTGTGATTCAGTTCAGTTCATGCAGAGCAAGATCTTGGCATACCTGTAAAATGCAGTTTTACAAGCAAATTGACCATCATATCAAGTCATAGGTTACAACTTCGAAGCAAAAACCATTTGCTTGAATGCTCCTGAAGATGAAAGGAGCAAACTACTCAAGTGACAAATGTTAGCCTTCCCAAACACGATGATATGGCATATTCTATGTTTGTATTTTTCTTAATCTCAGACATACCACAGGAATAAGCAAGCATGATCAATAACAATGAAATTGGGGCAAAAAGGATAGTAACTTTTATATGCTTTATTTTCAAACCAAGATGAATGTGCTGTGCATCCAATAGACTTCTCTACAACATTCTGCAGCAATATGCAGCAAAATTTGGCTAAGGATGACAAATTCCTTGACTCTAACCTCCAAAAATGTTTCTAGAAAAAGGGTGTCCAAGCCAAATATTCACCCATGGACAACAAAAGCAAAAAAGAAAAAAAAAATATTCTATAATTTCATTTTCATTTCCATTTGGCATCAACAGTCTTCTGAATTTATATTGATTCACAAGATACATTATGCTTCTGACTCCACTGCCATATTGTGGAGGTTAAGATGTGAAGCGACAAGCAGGTTGGAAGAATCAGGTTCCTTTCTTCACTTCTGTTGAAACTTTTCCTCCCTTCGCAATCCAGATCACCACCAAGAAAAGGTGTCCTTTGATTGGGGATAGGGTCATACTTTGTATAAAGATTGGAAAACATCGACAAAACTTCAAAGGGAAAAAGGTTGAACATGATGAAGAGAGATATATTCATGGGATGAGTGCCACCACCTCCATACAGAAAGGAACTTGAGCTATAAAACAAATAACTCAGAGCCACCATTGTTCTTCACTGCCAGGCATCCCACCAGGGAATTGGCAGACTGGAATGTTACTCCAACAAATCTGCAGATTGAATTTATTGATAGGCAGATTGAAACTGAACCACAGAGAAATTAGCAGAATCAAATTTAATAGTGTCACCACCTTCACCGCAAAAATATCAGCATGTAATCTGCATCCACGGATACCATCAAACTGGACCATTACTACTGAGAAATCAGCAGTCTGGATTGTTACTTACCAAGAATCAGCAGACTAGATAGACTAGACAAAGGTGCCTAACTTCTTCCCCTCCCAGCAGCTTTGGTAAGCTGTAGTTTTTTGCCCAACCAGTACACAAAATTCCTGATTCCATGTTTAGCAAATACACAAAGCAATGATACACTGTCATTTACCATTACGCTTACATTGTGGACATTTAATTTTCTGATAAAATATTATTGGATTTCAACATTAGTTATTTTGGTATTTTTATGTAGGATGCTGGTGAAGATGCAAAGAATCCTTGGAGGGCATTAGAGAGACTGTGCCTCATCTTAACGCGATTTTCAGTCATTCCCAAAGTCCTAAGGTAGTCGATTTTCAGTCAGGCATGCCCAAGATAAACATATAATCCTTTTAAATGACTTCAAAAAGGATTTAAATGATTTTAACTGTGTTTGCTGCAAACCACTAGTTCAGTTTTCAGCCAATACATTCTTTACAACCCTGTTTATCACCACATCTACATCAGTACTAGGTCATCAGCTGGGTGATCAAAGGTAAACAGCATCATTGTCCTTAAAAATTGGATGGTTTTGATCCCTGCCTTTATATTAATCAGACTGAATATGGTCTTCATGACAATGAGTTTCATTTGAAAATACTCAGGGGAAAAATACTGAAGAAACAGAATAGAATTTCAAGAAAGAATATTCTTTCAATTTTCACCACATTTATACATATGGATTGCTCCACATCTTCACAATTGGCCTTCACTTCCAGCCAGAAACAATCCTTAGAAAGCATTAAAAAAATGACCCTCATAAGTTAATATTGATTGGAGTTTACCTGATATCTTAACTATACAAGGTACTATAGTCCTATAGCTAACACTAATCTTTAAAATACTTCCATGGCCTTTGTAGATTTCTTTTGTTACATTACATAGGAAAGCTTTTTCCATTTCTTGCTGATTTGCTACCATCAAATATGGAGCAATTCTCTGCTTTCCACCCTATCTCATCAACAATTCAAAGTCTTGAGTCTTGGAAAATGACATGGCAAGACAGGTGATCCTGGAACCCCACCATATTTCATGAACCAAGGGAACATGCAGACCCCCACAGATGAAGAGCAGTCCAAATTGATTCGGGATGAGCAGAAAGAGACCTTACATAATCTAAAGAAAGAGATATACAATCCTGTATTGAGGAGGCTTGTCAAAATATTGTGTGAATGGCCAAATACCTTGGCCTTGAGTTTTGTATATTATATATAGACTTTACAAGGATGCTATACATGGAAAGCAAATAAAATCAAATAAATTCCCGCATAATTCTAGCCCTATACATGTAAACTATAATTTGTCAAATAATGTATGCTAACCGTACAGAATAATAAATGGAGAAATAAGGAAACAATTGTGAGCTAAAATAAGGAAAGAAGTGTGGACAGCAAAGCTGTCCTTTGACAGCCCCCCTCAAATTGATGCAAGTTGATAAACAAGCATCAATTTGCTACTTAGCAAGCAATGTCAATGACGAGGGAGAGCCTTGGTGAAGATATTAGCAATTTGTAAGTCAGTGAAAATATGTGAAAGAGTGATAACATGAGCTTCAAAGGCTTCCCGGATAGAGTGACAGTCCACTTCAATATGCTTTATGTGCTCATGATAGACAGGATTGGCCGTGATCTGAATAGCACTTGTATTATCGGCATGTAGAGGTGTAGGATCGGTCTCAGAAAAATCTAACTCCGCAAGCAAACCTCGAAGCCAAATGATTTTAGAACAAGCAAGAGACATCGCCCAGTACTTAGATTCCGTAAATGACTTAGAGACTTTGTCTTGCTTCTTACTTTTCCAAGAGATCAATGCATCACCTAAGAACACACACCAGCCAGTGATGGAACGATGGGTATCCGCACAACCAGCCCAATCAGCATCACTATAAGCAGCAAGGTGAGTAGAATTGCCTATAGGAAAGAACAAGCCACGAGTAGAAGTGCCTTGAACATAGCATATGATCCTACAAACAACAACCAAATGAAGATGACGAGGAGTCTGAAGGAACTGGCTGACTTGCTATACAGCAAAAGAAATGTCCGGTCTAGTAATGGTGAGATAAACAAGGCTACCCACCAACTTCCTGTATAAACTAGGATCAGCAAGTAAGTCACTCTCCTCTTTGCGAAGCTTGACATTTAATTCCATGGGAGTATCAACAGAAGTAGGCCCGTTGTAGACCATCTGTAGCCACCAAGTCACTTGCATACTTATGTTGATTGAGGGAAATACCAGAGGGACTATGATGCACCTCAAGACCAAGAAAATATGTGAGAGACCCAAGATCTTTCATATGAAAGGACTCGGAGAGATGAGTTTTGAGCTGACCAAGTAAAACAGAATCGGAACTAGTGATCACAATATCATCAACATAAACCAAAAGAACAACAATACCCATGTCTGATTTCCAAAGAAACAAGGAAGTGTCATACTTGTTCTGCCTGAATGAAAATTGTAATAAAGTGGTGCGGAATTTATCAAACTAGGCCCTCGGAGCTTGTTTGAGACCATAAAGAGAGTGATGAAGCTTACACACATGTGAAGTCGGAGAGGGAAACAATCCCGGGGGTGGCTTCATATAAATACACTTTTTAAGATCCCCATGAAGAAAAGCATTTTTTACATCCATCTAATGTAGTGGCCAATCACTGGAAGCAGCAAGAGCTAGAATTGTACAAACAGTAATCATTTTAGCCATAGGAGCAAAGGTCTCTTCATAATTGACACCATATTCCTGATTATTCCCAAGTGCAACAAGCCGAGCTTTGTAACGATCCAAACTTCCATCAGATCGGACCTTGACTGAGTAAACCCCTTTGCAACCTAGAGGAACAATAGTGAGAGGGCAGAGCTCAATGTCCCAAGTGCGATTGGCCTCTAGAGCGGCAATTTCTTCCTGCATAGATTGTCGCCAACAATCATGCTTGGCAGCATGTGAGTAGCATGTGGGAATATCAAAATTGGACAATGCAACAGTAAGAGCTGAAATAGAATTGCCAGAACTGGAAGAGGGAAATCCATACCTATTCGAAGGTACAGACACTCGAGGAGAGCGACGTACTAAAGGTGTTGCAACTGACTGAATCTGGAGCGTGGTAGGATCAAATATCGGGTGAGCCACTAAAAGAGACTGTGGACAGGAGCGTCTCGTACACACAATACCTGGTTGAAAAAGAGAACTGACTAGATGAAGATCTAAGAAAGGGGAGGACCATAGTAGAAGAGGATGGCACAGTAAAAGAGGATACAGGAAAGAAATGTTGATTTTCAAAGAAAATAACATTCCTAGAAATATGTGTATGATGTAATGTAGGATCATAGCAAACAAATCCCTTTTGACACATATTTTATCCCAAGAAAGCACATCGAACAGATTGAGCAAATAATTTATGTCGCTCATGAGGAGGTAAATGAACAAAACATAAACAACCAAAAATACGAAGATGATCATAACTAGGTTGCTTAGCAAATAAGCGGAAATAGGTAGACTCCATATGTAGGACTTGAGAAAATAAACGATTAATCAAGTGAGTAGTAGTTTTCAGAACCTCTACCCAAAACATGGATGGAACAGAAGATTCTAACAAAAGAGTAGGTACCACATCTAGGAGATGACAATTTTTGCGTTTGACAACTCCATTTTGTTGAGGAGTAGAGGAACATGAACGTTGATGAATAATACCCTTAGAATCCAAGAATGCTTGAAACTCAGTAGACAAATATTCACCACCGGAATCTGTACGTAATGTCTTAATAGAAGTAGAAAATTGATTATCAACATACGCTAAAAACTCGATGAAAGTACGAAAGACCTCAGATTTAGAACGAAGAAAGTAGACCCAAGTAAATCTGCTATGATCATCAATGAAAGTCACATAATATTTAAATTTCTCATGTGAACTAACCGGGGAAGGTCCTCAAACATCACTATGGATAAGATCAAAGCAGTGAGATGCTCTACTTGCATGCAAAGGGAAGGGAAGAGTTTTACTTTTACCAAGTTTGCAAGAATCACACTCAAGAGATAAAGAAGAACGATTCTTATTACCAAGTAAATCAGAGTTCAATACATGAGAAAAGATCTGAGTATTGGGATGGCCTAAACGACGATGCCACACCATACTAAGATCTGAAACATTATTACAAGCAAAAGACTTGATAGAAGAAAGTGGAGAAAAATCTGGAACAGGTACAAATAGTGGAAACAAGCACCCCACTTTAGGTCCCTTCACGATTGGCTCCCCCGTTACCTGGTCCTGCACAACACAACCATTACTAGAAAAATTAACAGCACAATTGTTATCAACTAATTAGCCAACAAAAATAAGATTCGTGGAAAGCTGAGGAGCAAGAAACATATCAGTGAACTTAGAAGATGCATCGCCGATAGCAACTATGGGCAAAGAGCTACCATTGGCAATCTGAATGGAAGATTGACCAACGTAGGGCCGAACATGACACAAAGCGGTGAGATTATTAGTCATGTGATTAGAAGCCCCCAAGTCCACGTACCAGAGTTTAGTAGAATTGTTACCTTGGAACCCCATTGCTGATAATACTGAAATTAACATCCGTTGCACCATTTCTAGGGTGCAGTAATCTGGTGCAGGAAATGCAAAAACAGAGCACACAACTGAAGGAGAGTCGTGTGCTATAGAAGTTGTTACAGGAGGGACAATAACCAAAGTCTGAAATGCTTGGGTCTGACGATTCTGGGGGCGAATACGACATTCTTTGATAATGTGACCCTTCTTCTTGCAATAAGAACAAAACTTCTTAGGACAAGTGGCAGCAATATGCTCATATTCCTTGTAACAGAAACACTACAAGTTTTTAGAATGCATAGGTGGTTCGTGTCCTTGGGCAGCATAAGCTACAATTGTCCTCCTGGAACTGCCATGAGATTGCTCCAAAATAGCTTGAGTACTAAGGCGTTGCTCTTCGCGAAGTAACTCACCAAAACAAATATCAAGAGAGGGAACATGAGATCTGTTCAATAAAGAAGAGTGGACAGATTCATATTTCGGACGTGGTTTCATAAGAAACTGATCACGCCGGGTAATCGCGTGAATAGTCTGAATAGTTGAGAGAGCGGCAATAGGAACATCCGTTGTAACCAAAGCAGCAAATTCATGCCAAAAAGTCAGAAATACCGAATAGTAGTCCTGGATGGAAAGACTACCATGTTGAAACATGGCAATCGCATGTTATAATTGAAAACGACGAGCATCGTTATCCTGATGATAAACTTTCTTCAAGTAAGCCCACATAGATTGAGCGGAGCGATGGAGCCGCAAGTGGGTGACAATATGAGGCTCCACTAAACCAAGAAGTCAAGACATGATGCGTGCATCAAGCACAACCCATGAAGGAGAAGACCCAACATCCTGAGATTTGTCAAAATGGATGGTTTTTCAACATACGTGCCATCAATATGACCCCAAAGGTCTTTTCCCTTGAGAAAAAGTTCAAACTGAAATGCCTGGATAGAATAATTTGTGCCTGTAAACTTAACACACACAGGTGCGGAATCCATAGAAAATAAATAGAACCCGAGACAAAAGGATGGACCAAAAAAATCCCAAAAGAAAACTGACCCACGACAGCCACAATAATACCGAGAAAAATGGTTGTGGTTGGGTGCAGCACGAATCAACATAGACTTGATCGAAAGACACGAGAGGCACCTCCGAAACCGAGAAAACAGAAAAGAATTTGAGGGAAGAAAAATTAACAACCTTGCTCTGATACCATGTCAAAATATTGTGTAAATGGTCGAATACCTTGGTCTTGAGTTTTGTATATTATATATAGACTTTACAAGGATGCTATACATGAAAAGCAAATAAAAGCAAATAAATTCCCGCATGATTCTAGCCCTATACATGTAAACTATAATCTGTCAAATAATGTATGCTCACTATACAGAATAATAAATGGAGAAATAAGGAAACAATTGTGGGCTAAAAATAAGGAAAGAAGCGTGGACAGCAAAGCTGTCTTTTGACAAGGCTAACAAAGAGATTCAACATTTATTACAAAAACAACGACAAAGTAAACGGAGAAAAATGAAATGTGGATTTATACTAAGTCGAACATTCTTTTGAGTAATGACTGAGAGATTAAAAATGCTTGATTTGATGTGTTTTAAGAGCTTGGGATATGAACAAGATTTTATTAGTAATGTGTTGTGTTTGTTAGATGATGACTTTGCATATGCACTTGCATCTTTCATTGTCTCATCATGTTGCACACTCCATGTTTTGTATGAAGAGAGAATTCAACATTCAATTGAGAAAACATAGTTCATCTTATGGCATCCAATATAGACGAGTAAGAGACATTAGATTCTAGATCAATTTTGGACTTGATCTATATCCAACATCCATATTTGGATATGGTAAACTGTTTAAATTGAATTCAAAATTTATTTTTGAATTAATATGTTAATACTCATCTTCATAAGTGGCTTGAATTGAATAAAAACATGCCATATTTTGAATTCATATGGTTGGACAGAGAGATATCACTCCATTTGAATTCAAGCAAACCTTATCTTATACTCTATAAATAGAGTAGTCATTGCTAAGAATTATCATCCATCCAAAGTGAGTGTGAGTAATTGAACTCAAGCTGATAGAGGACTCTCATAGCTATCTGCCTGTCTCTGTTTCTTGGAAGCTCATAACAGGAAGCACAATTGATATTAATCCCACTTAGCTATCAGTCCCACTTTAGCTAAAAGGTATTCATATGAAAACTGTTCAAATTGTTATATGTATGATGTTTTTTATCACATACATATTATAAAAAATTTAAGGACAAAGCAGTCTATATCACAACTTGTACATGCCCTCATTACAAGAACAATAATGATGAATCAAGTATTACCCAATATATCAACTTTTTTAAGCTTACAAGATCCTTAAATAACATACCTGAAACCAACTAGATACAACTTCTTAAACTCAATATCACACAACCAACCACCACAAGTAACTTCTACCAAGCAAACCATGAACAATTGAATATGAATAGTCCTGCAATTAGATGATCTTATTCTAGCAATGCCTTCTCAAATTGGAAGCTATTGGTGATCCAAAGCTATGATTCACTAAAAATCAACAATGGCAGGCGTAGTCAGGTTATGCAGAGCAAGATAACGAGATTTATACAGGCTATGTTAGGTTCTGGGATCACTCGAGGAAAAATGCAAGGGAAAAAAAATAAAAAATAAAGATAAAGTTAATAAATTATTTTTATATGCTACTTCAAACTCATTTCACTTATTCTAACTCTTCGATATAAAGATTAAATAATTTGAAAATGCATAAGTTTTTAACTAATTCTAACTATATTCAATTTTTTTTTTTTTTTTTGGAATTTTCCATAATACAACCAAACACGAGAAAAACATTTTCCTTGACATTTTTTTTTCTTTCCTTTTGGGAACCAAACATAACCATAAGGTTTACAATTTTCCCAAACAAAATGCTTTGTAGTTCTCAAGTCGATCATTAATAAACAACTCTTATGCATATATAAACAAAGCTGACCACTGTATCAGATTATACAATGGAATATTTGAAACAGAAACCATTTGCTAGACAGCCACTCATGGTAAAGAGGAGCAAACAACTTAAAAGTAAACAAGCACTATACTTGTCTAACAACCAGACACTTGTATTGCTTACTTTGTGTTGTTATTATTTTTTTCTTTTCTTTTCCCTTTTTTGTTTCTTATCTCAGCATATCAGAGAAGGAAGATGAGAGCATGGCCAACAAAAAGGAAAAAAAAAAGACAGATAATAGTGGAGGCAGTTACCCCCATAGAACGGGCACAGATATGGACATTGACACTGAAACATCACTAGTGAAACTTGAGCCCAGATTTGCTGATGAGTTACTGCTGAATGTATATCCTACTCCCACAACCCATAAGGCAAGGCAACTGCCTCATACTTCTGGCAAACTCTAGCAAGTGATGCTGCCTTCCTCCTGGCCCTCTTCGTGCCTGTGTACAGCAGAATGTGGAGCAAGCTGGAAAACGCAGGCACCTTAGCAACTTTCTGGATTATAGATGGTCCACCATTTCGACACAACTCAAGCATTGCTGACACAGCATTCTCCTTCCCCCTTGAGGTCCCATGCCTCATCATATTGATCAATCTTGGCACTGCCCTTTCCTCCTTGTTGACTGCTTGGGCTCCTATTGGCTGTCGGACCAGCATGCCTAACACACCCAATGCCTCCTCTGCTACCCCTTCTGTCTCCATTGCATCCACCAGAGCTGTAATAGCCCCTGCCTCTATCATTCTGCTGCAATTGTCCATATGGGTGGACAAATTAAAGAGTGCAGTTACAGCATCCTTCTTCCCTCTCTGAGTTCCCTCCTTCAGTAACCCTGCCAGTGCTGAGATAGCCCCGTTTTCATCTGTAATTCTCTTCTTATAGTCATGAACTACAGAGAGGCTAAACAGTGTTGCCGCAGCGTTTTCCCTTGACTCTTCTGTGTGCCCAAATCTAAGTACTTCAACAATCAAAGACAAACACCCTGGTTCCTCCACAATAAGGCTCTTATTATCTTCATAAAGGGATAAATTCAGTATTGCTGTCACAGCATTCTCTTGTGCAGCTGGATTAGGAGACGAAAGTAGCCTTTGAAGGAGTGGGATTGCCCCTGCTTGTGCAATACAAACACGGCTCTCTCTTCTAGTTTTTGCTAGCAACCGCAGCTCATGTGCAGCAATAATCTTTGCACCATCTGACCCACAAGATAGCTGCTCCACTAGAATCTTAGCAGTGGCTCTATTAACTTCAATCACAGCCCTGGTAGGCAAAGCCACTGAAATAGTCCCCATGCTTTTATCTCCAGTTTCTATTGGGTCAAAGGATATTCCATGAGCGATGCACCACTCAGAAATTAATCTTCGAAGAGCTATATTTGGGACAAGGCGGGTGTGGGCAAGCATCTGCCCAGTTTGCGGGCAGCTATAGTTACCTTCTTCCATCCACTGAGTTATTGAATATCGATCATAGGTGTGCCCAGTGGATACAATCACAGGGTCTTGCATCAAATCCAATGAAATTGGGCAACAAAAGTCCTTTGGAACTGTTCCTAATGTCTCCATGGTCTCTTGAGAAGCCACACCCTCCTTTCTTTCTTACAATTTTCCAAACACATTGTGTCGTCATCTCCACCAAACCCAAAAATCAAGAATCTACAATACTGGGTGAGCGCAACAGCACCCTTAATCACTGATGAAGTGGGTTCGACATCATTCTCGTGATTATAAATCAACTCCTCAAGAAACTCAATCTCACTTCTACAACTCTTCTCATCCCGAATCCCCAATCCTTCCACAAAAAACATTTGAAGCTCTGCTTTATCCGGTATCCCTCCTACCTCAAATTCATGGAGAAAATTATACAACTGAACCCTCATTGCCTCATCATGCTGATCAATGAACAATTTCTCTCTTTTCAATTGCTTCTTCAAAAGCTCCATTAATTCCTTAACATCCTGACACAACTCTATTTCTTCGCAAGGAAATACATCTAAAAACGTCAAAATATCCTTGTTCAGGTCAAGAAAATGAGTGGAAATTGTTGAATTCTGAAGTAAAAGCCATAACCTGCTCGATTGCGAGCAATAATCCAATAACATCTTTGTTCGAGACAACATAACATACATCTCCTTAAAGCATAGAATTGCAGTGAAGAAAAAACAGCCAGACCCCAAATCATTGAAATGCTCAAAGAGCGAAACAAAGATATCAATCTTCCGGATTAAGGATTGGAAATTTTTCCGATGACAAGGAACAAATGTATCGGAGAAAGACAAAACAAGTTCTTTGGAGCAGATTGTTAGTGTCTGCAGAATCGTGGACTCATTGACTTGACTGGGAGCCAAGAAAGCTTCCAAAGAAGGTGATATTCTCCTCCTCAGGGATGAGAACATGGTGGGTGTAGCCATATATTGATATTGAAATGAAACCTATGAGTTTTAAAGGGTACCACCCATGGTTTCGTAAACTACTTGTGGGTCGTCGTCTTCTTCTCCCCTCTGAGTCAAGTTTTCTCCTCAAATCACCACTTTTTTGCTTAAACTACTCATGGGTCTTCTTTTTCTTCTTCTTTGTATGTGATCACAATTCAAGTTTTCTCTATAATTTCCCGATTCAGCAATTTACAAATGATATTATGTAACAAAGAAAGACAAGCATTGTACAAATTAAAGAAAGAGACACAGATTATGCTACAAGTTTACAAGGTTCAGAAACAGTGAATTCATGGTATAAACTCGAGAAAGAACCAGAGAGTTTATGGAGATGTCTTACTGTAGGAGTGTTGTTGCAGTATTTGTTGGGTTCTGCGGTGGCGTGGAGTGTGGTGGTGGTTGATCTCGAGAGAGTCTTAAAGATATGGACATGGAGGTTTACTTGAGAAAGAAAATGTGTTTTGGCTTTGGAGTTGGTGGACTGTCCCTGTGACATTTTCTGTTTTTTATTTTTTATTTATTTTATTTATGTGGATTTTGTGGATAACATATGTTTCATGTTATCATAAGGCAAATAGTCTCTCCCATTTGCTCTTTTGTCTAGTGGAAGACTCCCATCTCCAAGTCTTTTCACCTTTGATTCCCTTTTTAATATATACAGCATGGAGTCCTTACAAGTAATGATTTGAATTTTTTCATTAAAAATATATAATAAAATTTATATAATTGAATAAATGTAGACAAAAATAAAATTATGATATAAATGAATGAGATCAAACTACCGGAGATAAGATGTAAAAAAATGAATATCATTTGTAGTACAAGTGAACAAAACCTATGCATAAAACCATGGAATTTGAATTATGCATTTGATACAAATTGATTGGTTGTATTATCTGATTTCCGTGAAAACATGTCATTAAGTATGATTATACATGTATAATCATATTTATGAATTATGAAGAAAAAAATAAGAAATAATTGGTTAAAATGGATGAAATATTTTTTATATTTATGAATTCATCTTTTTCATATTTTTTGTTTGAAGAGTAACTCGTTTTTTATATAAATGTCCTTAATTATTTCATATATTTACAATATATTTTAAAAGAAAATGTTGTTTTTACAAGAAAATAATAAATATATTTTCATCAAAATAAAGTGTTCGGTTTTTAAATTTGGGTTTCTAATGACCCTTTTAATCAAATAACCCAAAATATTATTGATTGATTTTGGGGTAGAAATCTAATTAATGATTTTGGGGTAGAAAATGTGACAATTGAGACCCAACATTCTTTAAATAGAAAATTGTACAATTATCTTTATGAGAAAGAGCTGAATGATTGAATGATTTTGTGTCCAAATACAGATGGAATGGACCAGACCCCTATCCATTATAAACATTTCATTCTAATGCCCTCATATGAGTTATTCAAGCTTTGTGTTACCAATTCAAAAATGATAAAAAATAGCTATGAAGAGGCTGTCATCATATCTCAGTCACTATCTCTGGGATTTTGAAATATGCATGAGAAAATAATCCAAATTAATCAAATATAAATATGGTTTTATTCTTATTTTATTTTTAATAATTGAGAAATAAATGTGAGAAAATGTGCCGACATACCACTATGATATGGTCACTATCTCCATCTAATTATATAGTATAAAGGAAATTTAATTGTGGGCCAAAAGGAAGGGGAAAAGGGGGGAAAAGAAAAATATTTTAAGCAAAAGAAAAAGAAAATGGGGATTCCAATGAGTCCTGAGTTGGCCCACAAATAAAGAAGCTGTCTTTCCATAGGTCTGAATGCAGCCATGGAGTTTCAAAGTCATAGCATGCCTTTTTTAATTGTCATTTTTCTCCATTTTCATAGTGAAAAAAGAAGGATAGAAGAGGCTAAGTCAATAGGTCAATGCAATGTGCTGGCTGGCACCATTGAGGATACAATAAAGATTTCCATTGTCATATTTTGTCAATTTAATGGGGTTGGAAATTGGTTTTTTTATAAAGTTGCCCACAAATTATAATGGAATAATGAAAATGCCACTTTCTTTGTTTTTTATGATATGGTTGAGATGTATCATAGAGTTTATCAATGGATATAAAGTCTTAAAGCTTGGAATTTTATTTATTTATTTTTATTTTTGGGTGTGAAATGTATGTTGGTTTACAATTGTTTTGTGCTAACATATAAAATTATTTAAAGTGTTGTGGGAAGTTATTCGGAAAACTTATAATTGGTTTTTATAATTAGATATTTAAAATATTTAAAATTTTATTTTAAAAAGAACTTTAAATTAGTTGTATGGCATTAGTTTTAGGTCACTAGCTATAGTTGACTTGATCGTGGCTAAAGGCCGAAAGACCATGACCATAGGTTATGGTTATAGACAAAAAAAAAACCACGATTAGGCATCACGATAAGTGGCGCAAATAAATGTTAATTATAATTGAAATCACAGGTAACATCGTAAGTATAGGTAAAAAGACTATAACGGTAGTCAACTTGAACCTGTGACTAAAGGGTTTCTAAATAAAAAGAGACTTTTGGTTGGAGTGATTACTACAACTTTGACTAATAACCTCTTATAGCTGCAATTGTCTCATAATGAAGAATGAAAGTATTAGGTTAAATGGATGTATTGGTAACTTGATTTTATGGATATATCGAGATATATTAGAAAATATCGATGAACATTTTGACATGAAATATCGATGAGATGGAAATTGATAAAAACTCATGAAATTGTTGAAAAAAACTTTAACAAATGATAAAATAAGTGATAACACATGTATGTATTGAATTTTTTATTGAATATGTATACAAAAAATGAAATTTGGATAAGTTTTTTTTTTTTATAATGATTTTATTTTATTTTATTTATAATATAGAGTATATATATATATATATATATATATATATATATATATATATGTATGTATTTTGATATACAATTTAATAATAATGAAGTTGTAGTTCAATGGCCCTTGGCATCCCTAGGATTGAGCGTGCATGGTTATGTGAAAATTTTAAAGTACTGTAAAAGGTTGTCCACATATGTATTTTGAAAGACCAAAAAAGGTCTATTTAAAAATGATGACCTCCGACACATATAGAGAAAACTATGTGGGCTAGGTGGGTTGCCTTGGCTCGTTGGGTTGGGATTCTCCCGGCCCATCGTATATATAAAATTAAAATTTTGGAATAATCCTAAATTAGAAAGGTGTCGACATGACATCAAAAAATTTCTCTAAATATTGACGATATTTCAATGAAATATTGTGACATTTCAATCTTTGCATATAACCGCAATTACAAATAGACTTCTAACTAGAAACATGACTATTACTAATGGGCTTATGGAACTATAAACACGTGGAACTATGTGTAAATATTCTCATAATTTCTAGTGCTTGTGTTATCCTCAATAATAACGTGTTTCAATATTTTTCTCTTAAAATTCTTAAATTGCTTTGTTAGCTTATGGTTATAAACTTAAAGAATGAATCTTTCAAATATTTCTACAAATCATTCATTCATAAATCATTAAAAGTAGTTATGAATTAATAAAATAAAATAAAAAAATAAAAAAACAATGAAAGAAAGAAAAGGACTATACTAGATGTTACAACCCTCAAACGTAAATAAAAGTGAAGTACTTATAAATTTTATTCTTGAGTTCTCTCCAATAATCTAAAGTTCTTCATCAATATCTATGTGTTATAATTTAAAATTATAACATCTAAGTCTTTGTACGTAACAAAATTCTATCTTCCATGTATGATTTTTTCCTTACTCGATTCAATTTTATATTCTTGAGCTCTCCTCATTTTTATTTTTATTTTGTGTAGGAAAAGTCTATGGGCATACAATTTGATTTTCAAAAGAATAATAGGACCAAAACAACTTTACAATCTATATTCTAGAGTCTATATCTATATCTATTAGTTAAAATTTATAGGCCCATTGTGGTATGGAATGATAGCACTCGGATGAACTTCATTCTTGTTTATATCTATGGAAAACACAATAATAATAATAATAATAATAATAATAATAATAATAATAATAATCAAAATAAATTAACATCTGCATGAAATGCTACCTAATATTATGTAGTGAAAAATATTTTGATTTTAAACATTACTACTAAATTTAAAAAGTTGTAGCAAGTATACTATTATGATACATTGATGGCTATGAGGTTGATGGTATCACATTCTCTTCCCCGTGAGCAAAGTGGTCATTCAACAAAATTACTTCATAAAACTTGATGTTTGGTTATAAATGTTGACTAATTTTAACTTTATATCAACATTAACATTTTTGTATTCAAAACATGTAATTTGGTTTTTATGTAGTTAGAAATTTTGATATATGTCAATATAAATTTAAATGTAGCTTCATGGTTATAGGTTTCTAATTGAATGATAAGGTTAGTATAAACTTATCAATAATATCACCATGGATTTTTCAAGCAACAAATTAATTGTGAACATACTTGTAAGAAATTGTGTCCATCAAGTTCAGTATGAACAAACTTGAAAAAAAGTTAAGTTCAAGTGTATTGTAAAGTTATCAAATTTAATATGGACTTAACGATTACCAAGTTGATTTTGTATGGATTCATAGGAAGTTATGTCCACAATTAACATTTTAACTTATATTTAACTATTGTCAAGTTGTTTTGTATATAAACTTGAAGGTAATTAAGTGCATAGTCTTCACATAAAACCTAAACGTAACTACTATCAAGTTACCTACGAACAAACTTGAAAGATGTTAAGCCTAAGTTTATTCTAAAGTTATCATATTTAATATGGACTTATTTTTGCACATACTCATAGGAATTTATCTCCACAATTGACATTTTAACTTGAACTTAACTACTATCAAGTTGACTATCAACAACCTTGAAAGATGTTAAGTCTAAGTCTATTCCAAAGTTATCATATTTAATATGGAAGTTGATTTTGTACATACTCATAAGAAGTTATGTCTCTAGTTTATATTTTAACATGAATTTAACTATTTTCAAATTGTTTCATATACAAACTCGAAGGTGGCTAAGTCCATAATCTTCAAATAGAACCTAAACTTAACTACTATCAAGTTCAATGTCAATAAACTTGAGGATAGTTTAGTCCATAGTTTGAGAATAAACATGCAATTTCATTCATATTTTATACATGTCTCATCACAATATAAAAAAAAAGGTACTTTATATTTCCATTTGTATGTGTATCCAAAAAGAGGGAGGTTTATTACAATTATCATCTATATATGTGTTTATCTTATCACATTATACAAAAAAAAATAACTTATATTTTCATTCACATGAGTACTAAAAAAAAAATCACTATTATAATTTTTTCATGTCCATTCATAGGATGCTAAAGGTGTAATGATCTCATGGTATTGGTCGTTTGCATGTTTCCCGATTATGAACATATTGACTACATTGACTACAACAAGATGTGTGTTTGCCTTCTCCACCAGAAAGGATTCTTACTTTCCTTGGTCTTCCCATTGATCGCCTTATTTTAGGTGGTAGCACAACTTTGTTACGAATGTGATCATATATTATCCAATCTATCACATCTCCAATTGGATAAATAAACTTTGAATATGAAGATAATAGTGTTTTAGTAGTAAAGTACTAAGAACGCAAAGTGTAACATGAGATGTTATAATATCTACAAGCAACAATAGCATGTGAACATAGAATTTGATCAAGATCAATTTGTTAACATGTGCATGAACGAGTGTCTAAATTCACTTGAGCACTTATGCCAACATATTTAATATTACACTCTTTTGAGTTGATAGATTTCACCTAATATTGATAACACATTATACTTTGAACGAAGTTTTCCATCAACTCACATGGTAAGTTCAGTTGATATTGATATTGCTTGTTATTGATGAGTTACAAACCATTTTTAAAGTTTCTCAATTCTTCAACCAATTGCAAAACTAGAAGATATTTAGCATATTTTAATTTAGCATTAAGGTTTTCAACTATCCTTATGGTCATGATACTATATATTTCCCAAGTGAATAGTGTGAATGAGTCTATCGATCAACTCCTACACCCATTTGGTATCTTGTTGCTCTTGGGTAAATAATCTCTAATTGCCCAAATATAACATTAAACTCTAAAATATAACAAGTATGGGTAATATCATAGAACAACTTCTGAATTACAAGATTTTTAAACTGTCTTCAATTGCATATGGAAATGCTTTAAATTCTACTTTCTCAATGCTACGTACAATGATGATCTGATATCATAAATAAATCATCGTGTGTTTAATTACATCATGCAATTTTGTTAGAAACCACTCCTAAAAAGCATCAATTTTTGAATCACCAACCCTAAAGGCAAAGGGGTCTATCTAATTGTTGTTGTCTTTACATGCTACATTAAACAAACTTCCTAAGTACTTTTCTTTAAAAAATGTTCCATCAATTACAACCATAAGTCTTAGTGATGTGTGAAACTAAATAAGAATTGTACCAATAAACATAAAAAATATTTGAATTGATCATCACAATTAGTAACTATATCAGTGATGCTATCAAGAATTTTTTGCTTTAAAACATAGCAATAAGATGGCAAAGCACTATGAATTACTCAGGTGATCCACTAAAAGAACCTAGAGTAAGTTCTCTGCTCTCCATGCCTTATCATAACTAGGTTGAACTCCATATTGATTCTGAATATTTGCTATAATGTTTTTTCGATCAATATTGATAGTTAACCCCTTGATATGCTTCTTTTTTGCTCTCACCAATTAGCCAACTACTTGCATCTTGATTCTCATAAGACATCATGTCTAACCTATAAGTGTATGTTGAATAGTATTTCATTATTTGAAAAATATTTGAATTCCTAACTTCCCTATGAGAGTTATTGTCAAGTTTTTTTAATTATTTTATGTTGTTACATTTTTAAAATGAAAGTTATTTTCAAATTTTTTAATTATAAATTGTTTTATCATGTGTTAGTTTTGACAATGAAAGTTATATCATTGTTATATCTCTTTCATTTTCTCAAGGGCCAAAAGGATCATGTTGTTTTGCTTTTTGCATGATTGATTGCAAATTTTATAATTTATTTCTTAATACATGTGACTTGGTAACTTGTTAGGCAACAAGCCTTTACACTTAGGAAGTTGAATAAGAGAGGTAGTGTGTGCATGAATGGTTACTGATATTTGACTCTTAAGGGTCAATTGTTGCATTGGTATGAGGTGAGTAGTGGGTATTGGAGAATGCCTTGAGATTATTTGTGGAGTATTATCAAGAAAGTTAAGATAAGAAAAATTATATTTAAATTGTAATAATAATACATCCTTATTAGGTGATAATGCAGAGGAAATACAATTGTCAAATAAGTTACTCAATGACAATACTACTATAAGTTACTCAATGACAATGCTACTATCTTGGTATTGAGGTTGCCCGCTCATCAAATCCTATGCCACTGATGATATTGTTTAGACATTTTACATGATATGGGAATGTTAGGGTGTTGATTTTACAAGATCACTAATACAACAAAATATAAAACTTGACATTGATGATGAAGATCCTTTATTTGATGGAATCGATCATTTAGTGTTGCCTTACAGTCTTTTAATTCATTTGGCCTTACTAGACCAAATATCCTTCCTATTGAGATCCTCAATCAGTTCATGGAAGCTCCTCAAAAGCTACATATTGATGTAGGCTTATGAGTTTTGCCTACTTAAGTGCATAACCTAATCAAGGAATTTTGTTAGTTGCTTTAAGTCCATCAAATTTGGTTGCCTATGCTAACTCTAACTAAGGAGGTCATCCTATTACTCGTAGATCTACAAGTGAATACTACACCTTTATTTTTTGTGCCATTCTTATCTCATGGAAAACCAAAAAGCAATGTTTCTCAATCTTTACTAAATTTGAGTACAAAGTCATAAATCAAGTCATTTGTGTGTTTCAATAGTTAAAGTTTTTACTAGCTGCTTAAGGATCCATTTCTATAGTCTAGCAATCTTGTATTATGATAATCGAGCAACTATTAATATCATCATCAATCCCGTTTTCATGAGCGAACTAAGCATATTGAATTAGATTATTATTTTATTCTTAAGAAAATTCAAAAATAATTAGTCAAAACAACATATATTCCTTTGATGAAGTAGGCCATCAATATCTTCATCGACCTCTTGGCTAGTGAGAACCTTCAATGTCTCCCCGACAAATTGGGCATGATAAGCATTTATGATCCAACCTTAAGGAGAGTATCACATAACAAAACTAAAGGTGTAAATTATGTAATAGTCAGCTTCTCTTAATCCAAGTGATTCTTCTCCTATTATTCCTCCCCTAAATCACTCCTCAATCTTTCCTATTTGTACATTTTTTACTTCAATTTTTGTTCATGTACATATGCCACTTATACTCCCCCATAAAAATGACATAAGAAATTGAAAGCTCATTCATCTTCGTTATTTTGGTATTTACACTCTAATTTTTATATATATTGTTTTTATCCAAACATAAAGAAAAATATTGTCCACATTTTTTTTTTTTTTGGTATTTTCCCATAAAATATTTTTTTTCTATAAAATATAGTTTCCTCCCTTAAATATTAAACTCCTTTTTAAATTCTTGAATTCTTTTTTTAATAAAAATACTTAAAGTTTTAAAATTTTATTTAATTTAACAAGGAAGAAGAATCAATGTTGTCTTTGGAAGAAGAGGGAGGTAATTTCCAATGGTGAAAAATGGTTTTTTCATGGGAATATATATATATATATTAAATTATTTAAATTTTATTTGGCTATTAGTTTTTTTTTTCTAAAATAAAAAATAAAAAATATGTTTAATAATTAAAAATTATTTTTAATTTTTTATCCTTAAAAACAAAAATATAATCTTAATAATTTTTAAAAAAATTGTTTTCCTTTAATTTTTGAAAATTATTTTAAAAATAATCACATAAATATAAAAAGCAATTAAAAATAAAATATCAAATATAAAAATTATTTTAAAAATATATTTTAAATCATTAAAAATAAGTTAAAAGTAAGTTACATTTAGAAACTTTTATTTTGTAAAATAGTAAATAATATTTTTTTTAAATAATTTTTATAAACTATTTTTCAAAACATTTTTCAAAACTATTTTTTGAAAATAAATACCGCCGTTATATTTCACAACATAATTAAAAGACTTGTAAGTTGAACGATTACCTTTTCTAAACGTATTTTGAAAAAAAATAAATTCCGTCCAAACAATTAGAGCCAGGAAAACCTGCTAAACACGCCATCAAAATCATTCGAAGTCCCTAGGAAAAAAATATCTAAGTTAAAGGCAGTGGTACAGCAGCTGACCATTGCAAGAAGGCCACGTACGCCATCCTGAAACCACATCCACTCCCTCTAAAAATACAGCTAACGCCCCGCACAGCTCTCCCGTCTTCAGTTGCTCCACCTCTCCCAGCTTCTTACTCCATTCATTCTATCACAATCCTCTGCTCGTAGGTACACCCTCTTCGCCTGCTCTTCCATATTCTAATGGGTCATTGTTCTTTTACGAGAGGAATTATAATGAAATGTTACCAGTGATGTCTTGGTTGGCGATTTTTATGGCTGCTCTCATTTGCCCAGTTCATTAATTTGGTTCAGTTTCATTTTTATGATGATGTTTTGTTGATGGGTTTCTGTTGGAATTGTGTTTAAAATTGTTTATTCGTGGGTTCAGAGGAAAAGAAACGTAAACCCTAGAGAGGGGTCTGTGTGTGTGTGTGTGTGTGTGTGTGTGTTTGCAATTTTTTTCTTTAATTGTGTTGGTATTGATGATTTTGGGGCGATGAAGATTTTGGAGGAATGGGAATTGATGCCTGTAGGTTCGTGTATTTTAGACTATAATTGTGTGGAACCATAGATTGTTGATTCTGAATTTTCTTTGAAATCTATAATTTTTTGCTCTTATGATTTTCTGGGTTTTTGAGCTTTGAATTTTGGACTTGGGTAAAATAGAGTTTGTTCTCTTAAATGGGTACATTTTATTTCTATATTTTAGCTCCATTTGGTTGCTGAGAAAGCAGAGGAGTAAAAAATATAAAAGAAACTGGTACCTTATAGTTTGCCTGATATCAGCTCCTGAAGAAATGAAAATACAGGCTTCAGTGGTACTTTTGCATTAATATGGTTGAGTTTAATTTCTGCCAAAAACAAGAGTTGAATTTTTGGTTCTTTTAAAAACTAAACAGAAGAAAGTTTGTGACCTTTTTTTGTTTCCTTAGTTCACTGCTTAGCCAAATAGAGGGCATATAATTTGTTCTTGACATTTTTCATTTTTTTCTCTCTCTCTTTTTTTTTTTTTTTGGTTCTAAGCTAATTCTTTATTGGCATCACTTTATGTGGAAAATTTTGCTTGATTAATAAAAATATAGATGGAAATTTGGTAGTATTCTTTTAATTTTGTTCTAATTGCATTTTGCCATTTTGGATATCTTTTCTTCTGTTATTATGATAAAAATTTCATCAAAGAGAGAAACAGAAGATCTTTTGAGAATGTGGAACTCTTTGTCCGAAGGTTGAAATTCTTATTTTTGTGTAACTTGTTAACTTGGACCAAACTCTTTATAGGTGAAAGATTGATGTCCAAAGTTATTTTCATTGATTGGTTGGGTTCGGTTTGAGGGAGGGAGTAGCTTTTAGTTCTCTTCCTTTTTTTGGCGCTTTTTGGCAGCTGTTGTATACATCGTGTGTACTTTGGTGTGTCCTTTTTGGTGCTTTTAATACTATTCTTATTTACTGAAAAAAAATGATAAAAATTCATCAAAGTGTTTTTCCTGAGGTAATTATACATTTATTTTTTTTCATTCAGATGCAGAGTTCCTTGTCTACCAGTTACTAGTTCACTTATAAGCTGCTTATATGTTTGGATATAGAAGTTTGGAAATTTTATTTTTGTAGATTCTTTTAGGAGTGGTTTCCATGCCTTTTGTCTTCTTTGTCACCATTGCATGAGTGTTGTTAAAATTTTGGAACTGGATTTAGAGATTTGTTCTACATATATTTTATTTTCATATTCACTTCTAACACATTTAATTTTTCAGTGCTTCCATCTTGTTCTACAAGTAAATCAGCACTATACCACAGATGGCAGCATCATCAGCTTGCCTTGTGGGAAATGGTCTATCCACCTGCATTAATAAACCAGGTTTGAGCAAGGAATTCCATGGTAGGCATCTTTTGCCATCCTCAAGCTTTCCATCATTGGGTAAAGTGTCCAAAGCAGTTTTTGTAAAAGCATCTTTGGACCAGAGACAGCATGAGGGAAGGAGAGGCTTTCTCAAGTTTTTGCTTGGTAATGCGGGGCTTGGGGTACCTGCTTTACTTGGTAATGGAAAAGCTAATGCGGAGGAGCAAGGGGTTTCCTCATCAAGGATGTCATATTCTAGATTTTTGGAGTATCTGGACAAGGATAGGGTAAAAAAAGTAGATTTGTTTGAGAATGGAACCATAGCTATTGTTGAAGCTGTTTCTCCTGAGTTGGGTAACCGGGTGCAGCGAGTTCGTGTGCAACTCCCAGGACTCAACCAGGAGCTCCTTCAGAAATTCAGAGAAAAGAACATTGACTTTGCTGCACACAATGCTCAAGAGGACTCAGGTTCTCTGTTATTCAACTTGATTGGCAACCTTGCTTTCCCACTAATCTTAATTGGAGGCCTTTTCCTTCTCTCAAGGCGTTCATCAGGAGGAATGGGTGGCCCTGGTGGGCCTGGCTTCCCCCTTGCCTTTGGTCAATCAAAAGCCAAGTTCCAAATGGAGCCAAACACTGGTGTAACATTTGATGATGTTGCTGGGGTAGATGAAGCAAAACAAGATTTCATGGAAGTAGTGGAGTTTCTGAAAAAGCCCGAGAGATTCACTGCAGTTGGAGCTCGCATTCCTAAAGGTGTTCTTCTTGTTGGCCCTCCAGGAACTGGGAAGACTCTGCTAGCTAAGGCAATTGCTGGTGAAGCAGGTGTTCCATTTTTCTCTATCTCAGGTTCTGAGTTTGTTGAGATGTTTGTTGGTGTTGGTGCATCTAGAGTCCGTGATCTTTTCAAGAAGGCCAAGGAGAATGCTCCCTGCATTGTATTTGTTGATGAAATTGATGCTGTTGGGCGCCAAAGAGGAACTGGAATTGGAGGAGGAAATGATGAAAGGGAACAAACTCTTAACCAGCTTTTGACTGAAATGGATGGTTTTGAAGGAAACACTGGTATAATTGTTATTGCAGCCACTAACAGGGCAGACATTCTTGACTCTGCCTTATTGAGGCCTGGACGATTTGACAGACAGGTAAGCATAGAGAATATATCGTTTTTTGCCCTTATCTTTTATTATAAGTGGGAAATACTTACGTTAAATCTTTGGAGCAGGTAACTGTTGATGTTCCTGATATACGGGGAAGGACAGAGATCTTAAAGGTTCATGCTGGTAATAAGAAGTTTGATGGAGATGTGTCTCTTGATGTAATAGCCATGAGAACTCCAGGTTTTAGTGGAGCAGATCTTGCAAACCTCCTAAATGAGGCAGCTATATTGGCTGGTCGTCGTGGGAAGACAGCAATCACATCTAAAGAGATTGATGATTCAATTGATAGGATTGTGGCTGGAATGGAAGGAACAGTTATGACAGATGGAAAGAGCAAGAGTCTGGTGGCTTACCATGAAGTTGGTCATGCCATATGTGGGTAAGTGAAAATATCATGCCATGTTGTTTCTTATTCTGGACATTCTCCATGTTGATATCCTTCTTGATAAGGTCAGCAGTTTTACTTCAAAACTAATTTTTCAGGTTATACCTTGAAAATTGCTTTTCTCCACACCTGATTCAACCTTATTGTCAATGTGATTTGATGACCAGGCATTTTTTTCCTGGGGGATAGTTGATGTGCTATGTGGCTGTTTGGAATATCTTTAACTTGTGTTGTTAAGTAGTAGAAGAATCAGATGCAGAAGTGTTATTTTTGTGCTTGGGAATTTTATTTGAAAAATGATTTTGTGAAAAATGAGGTTTATTTTGGCCTTTTAAAATTTTTATTAAATACAAATCTAATTTTGCATTGTTATTGAGCCAAAGGAATCTCCTACTTTTCTAAAACATGGATAAAACCTTTGGACTTTGTGGGATCGTGTTTGGAGATTCTTGCCAACATCCTTGGAAGTTGCTTTTGGTGTTTGGAAAGCCCCCCAAACAAAGGTTGGGGATGGTTTGTGGGAGGTTTCAGGTTCAGGTTCGAATAGGGACAAAAATCTCTCTCTCTCTCTGTATATATATATATATAAAGCTCTCTTAAACCAAGGTTTGATCATTGTAGGTACTTAGGTTTCACTTTACCACATTTTTTTCAACTTTGATTTGTTAATCCATGCATTTGTTGGGACAACTTGCTCAAGTTGTTAGGTAAAACAGTAGCATTGCTGTGTTAATGATATTCAGGGTCTAAGCACAAAAATGGTTAAAACAGACCCTACAAAAGATTCTAAAAACATCTGTGGTTTGATAAATTGTGGGGTACATCTGCCTGTCTGACCTTTTGTTTAGGTCTTGGATCATACTCAAGCTATTCAAAATGCCATCTCAAGTCTCACCTTGCTTCTGCAGCAATTTATTCTCATGTTTCCCATGATTTGTCTTTGTATTCCTTTTAGTAATATCTTAAAGATTTATACCCTCTTCCTGTATATGTGCACACACATGCACACACTCTGCCAGAAAAAGTTCCTATGTTCTCATCTTTCTATGAACATCCTGATGGCAGAAATAACTAGTTTGGTTATGAACTTGAAATTTACCATTTTCATCTCTATCTTAGGGACTTAATGAATATCCTTTTTGTTAGATGCTTTTATCTGTCTTCTCCATGTGTTTTATGCCTATAATCATATGTACAGTTTACAACTAAATTCATTGTCAAATAACTTATGAACTCTTTTCTTTGATTCCTTTTCTTGCAGAACTTTGACCCCAGGACACGATGCCGTTCAGAAAGTCACCCTGATCCCTCGTGGTCAAGCACGCGGTCTTACATGGTTCATTCCTTCTGATGACCCTACCCTGATCTCAAAGCAGCAACTCTTTGCAAGAATTGTTGGCGGACTTGGTGGCAGAGCTGCTGAAGAAGTGATCTTTGGTGAGCCTGAGGTGACAACAGGTGCTGCTGGTGATTTGCAGCAGATCACTGGTTTGGCCAAACAGGTAATAAACAGTTCCTCCATCTGCTTCCAGCTGGTAACATTTAAACTGCAAATGTCATTGTCAGTTTCTATTCTCAACATATACAAAACACAGTACCACCATAATCCCAAAATCTCAAAACAAAAGATTTAAGATCTTAGAAATTTCAATTGCCTGGAGCAGAAATGAATTGAAATTTCAGAGTTCTATTCTGATTTATAACATTGCTTGCAACAACCTTTTCCAACATCCATAAATTCCTAGCTTGCTCTTTTAACTAATTGCTTAACAAATAACAATTTCCCTCACCTATTATTTGGACAAATTTAACTGAATTTGACGGGTTTAATAAATTCGTTTGGCCAAACAGATGGTGACCACATTTGGGATGTCTGACATCGGCCCATGGTCGCTTATGGACACCTCGGCTCAGAGTGCTGATGTCATCATGAGAATGATGGCAAGGAATTCAATGTCTGAAAAGCTTGCAGAAGACATTGATACTGCTGTGAAGAGGATTTCAGATGACGCATATGAGATTGCATTGACCCACATAAGAAACAACCGTGAGGCCATTGACAAGATTGTTGAAGTCCTCCTTGAGAAAGAAACAATGACTGGGGATGAGTTCCGGGCAATCCTCTCAGAGTTTGTTGAGATTCCTGCAGAAAATCGTGTCCCTGCTTCAGTACCATCTCCAGTCACTGTATAAATAGTGAAAATCATACCGCAAATGTCATTTACACTTGGCCATACATCTTTTAATTGTTCAGTGTATAATATCTGTGATCTTTTTCTTCCAAATATGTAAGTAGGAATGCTTATGAATTTGAATTCATGAATGCCAAAAGGCCCATAATCTAAATCCTGGAACTTAATTTGAGTTAGAAATGCTATAAGCTCAAATAGATACTGAGTCTTCTTGAATTGAGAAAGTTTTCGGTTCGGCTTTCCCAGCCGTTCAGATGTAAACTCAAATAGGTCGTTAATCCCCAGCTGAAGTTGAAATCTTCAAGCTTAAGTTTAGGCATTGAAGAGTTGACAACATCTCCTGCCACAGCAATCACACAGTATTTCCAAAGGGGTAAAAATGGCTCTCTCTTGCCTTCCTCATAGCCATAGGAAGGTCACTGCTAGTTAGTTCTTTCTTACATGGTCAGCTAATTGGAAGCAAATATTAAAATACTTTAATGCAACGTTGTTTGTATATTAGGTTGTTTCATTCATCTTAATGCATGATCAACTTAAAATGGCATAGATTATTATAGAAAGGCTTATGAAATGCTAATTTGTTTAGGTTATGTTTGATTCCGTAAATTTTGAAGGAAAATGTGAAGGAAAGAAAATAGAGAGAAAAAGTATAAAAAAAGAAAAACGGAAACAAGGAAAAAAAAATAGATATAAAATCAATAAGTTTTTTCTATATAATTCTTTAAATTCGTTTTACTTATTTTTTTTTATTATATAAAAATTAAATAATTTTAAAATATATGAAATTTTAATTAATTTTTATTATATTTGATTTTTTTTGTATTTTTTATAATAAAATTAAATATGAGAAACCCATTTTCCTTAATATTTTTTTCTCTTTAATTAGTATTTTGCGGGAATCAAATATAGTTTTAAAATATTGTATAAATTCGGTAGGAGTGAATGTAGAAAGTTTCTAAAAAGGTTAAAAGTCTATTTGATATTGATTTTAAATAGCGTTTATAATATTTCTCATACTTAAAAATTTTTATCATTAAAATGTATTAAAATGTAAAAAAATATAAAATTATTTCCTATAATCACTATCAAACACAACCTCATTTATCGAAAGTAAGGCATAAATTAAGCACAGGTAAGGATAGAAAGGTTGGTGAAAGGCCAATTTGTTTAAAATATGGCACATAAAGTGAACCAAGCACTTTACACAACACAGATTACCACCCCTGGCGCCATCTTCCTGCCGGGATACCAAGGACTCCAACATAACGCCCATATAGTGTTTGTTTAAATAATTGATGTGGCATCCCAAATTGTATGGGTAAGTATTGGCTTAGGCCTCTTACTAGGCGCCATTTCTCTACAAACCCTTCCTCTGGCTCTGAACTGACAGCCGAGTTCACCAACCTCTGCTCCAAAGGCCACCTCAAACAAGCTTTTGACAGATTCAGCTCTCATATATGGTCGAATCCAGCTCTCTTCTCACATCTCCTCCAATCATGCATTTCAGAAAACTCACTATCGCTAGGAAAACAGCTCCATTCCTTGATAATCACGTCTGGGTGTTCCTCAGACAAGTTCATTTCCAATCACCTCCTCAACCTCTACTCCAAATGCGGACAATTAGACACTGCAATCACATTGTTTGGCGTTATGCCCAGGAAGAATATCATGTCTTGTAACATTTTGATTAATGGCTATTTTAGGAGCGGTGATTGGGTTACTGCCCGGAAGATGTTTGATGAAATGCCTGAAAGAAATGTTGCTACGTGGAATGCCATGGTTGCAGGTTTGATACAGTTCGAGTTCAATGAGGAGGGTTTGGGTTTGTTTTCGAGGATGAATGAGTTGGGTTTTTTACCCGATGAGTTTGCGTTGGGGAGTGTTCTTCGGGGTTGTGCGGGGTTGAGAGCACTGGTTGCGGGCCGGCAGGTTCATGGTTATGTGAGGAAATGTGGGTTTGAGTTTAATTTGGTTGTTGTGAGTTCCTTGGCTCATATGTATATGAAATGCGGAAGTTTGGGGGAGGGAGAAAGACTAATTAGAGCAATGCCAAGTCAAAATGTGGTTGCTTGGAACACGCTTATTGCGGGAAGAGCTCAAAATGGATATCCTGAGGAAGTTTTGGATCAGTATAATATGATGAAATTGGCCGGCTTTAGACCGGATAAGATAACATTTGTGAGTGTAATCAGTTCATGTTCAGAATTAGCCACTCTTGGACAAGGCCAGCAGATCCATACTGAAGTAATTAAAGCTGGGGCGAGTTTGATAGTCTCAGTGATTAGTTCTTTAATTAGCATGTATTCGAGATGTGGGTGTTTGGAAGATTCATTGAAGGTTTTCTTGGAATGTGAAAATGGAGATGTTGTTTGTTGGAGCTCGATGATTGCTGCTTATGGGTTTCATGGGCGAGGAGTGGAGGCCATTGACTTGTTTAATCAGATGGAGCAAGAAAAATTAGAGGCAAATGATGTTACATTCTTGAGCTTGCTTTATGCTTGTAGTCACTGTGGATTGAAAGAGAAAGGGATCGAGTTCTTTGATTTGATGGTTGAAAAGTATGGAGTGAAACCTAGACTAGAACACTATACATGTATGGTTGATCTACTAGGACGGTATGGAAGTGTGGAGGAAGCAGAGGCTTTGATAAGATCTATGCCGGTTAAAGCAGATGTTATTACATGGAAAACTTTGTTATCTGCATGTAAAATCCACAAGAAGACAGAGATGGCAAGAAGGATTTCTGAAGAAGTTTTTAGGCTTGATCCCCGGGATCCAGTTCCTTATGTGCTACTTTCAAACATCCATGCTTCTGATAAAAGGTGGGACGATGTTTCAGATGTCAGAAAAGCCATGAGAGATAGGAAGTTGAAGAAGGAACCAGGTATAAGCTGGTTGGAGGTGAAGAACCAGATACACCAATTCTGCATGGGGGATAAATCTCATCCAAAATCGGTGGAGATTGCATTTTATTTAAAAGAATTGACTTCAGAGATGAAAAAGCGTGGATATGTGCCTGATATTGATTCTGTTTTGCATGACATGGATGTTGAGGACAAGGAATACAGCTTGGTGCACCATAGTGAAAAGTTGGCAATTGCTTTTGCTCTTCTCTACACTCCTGTTGGTACTCCAATAAGGGTGATTAAGAACTTGCGTGTCTGCAGTGATTGTCATGTTGCTATTAAATACATATCAGAGATATCAAACAGAGAGATCATTGTGCGAGATTCTAGTAGGTTTCATCATTTCAAAAATGGGAGATGTTCTTGTGGTGATTATTGGTAATTGTAGATTACAATGCCCTCAAAATTGATGGGATTAATTTTATCTATTTGATTTAAAATAACATGATTTTCTTCTGATTTTTCCCTGTCACAGAAACCATTCAGAAATGGAACAAGATGAATCTTTTTATTTGTTTCTCTGTAAGAACTTCTTGTAGTACTTGTGTGATGTTGGTGCTGTTTTTTCTTTACGGTTCTGAATTAATTCATACCTGTGCTTTGAATGCAACAGGGTACTTGTTATTGTTTCTGATTTTAAGTGAACAACTCTAGTGAAGATGAGTAAATGTGGTTTCCCAAGAAAGACCTTCATGATGGCCCCTCTTGAATCTGTAAGAGGAACCTGAATATTGTAAAATATTGACCGTCAAGTCATGCTTGGAATGCTGGAATAGAAAATGGGAAATAGGAAATCAATTTCATCTCCTATTCATTCATACATTTGGATTATTTTTTAGAATGATAATAGGAGTAAAAAAATCATTGTTAGGAAAATCAAATCCTATGTTTACTAGGATTTTGACTTCTCTTTTTTATATAATATTATGACTCCCCTCCATTTCTATCCTATTTCCATTCCTATTCCCACGTATCAAACTCATCCTTGAAGACTAGTATAATTTCCAGGAACCTAACAGTGGATCTTTGGTGAGAAAAGTATTTTCTGAAATTTCAGTGATTGGGTGGCTAAGGTTTTGTTTGACTATCAAACGGTCCTGTTACCAGAACATAATGGAAGTGGCATAAAACGGAAAAAAAAAAAACTATATCTGAAGCTATGAAATCAGGGAGTCCTTTTCTGAAGTCAGTCCTTCCTGGAAAGGCCAAATGCTTCATCATAACCATGGTAAGTAAAAAATAATGATCCAAGTCCTGCTTTTCCAGATATGAAGGATATAGAAGCATGCAAATAAACCTTTCTGTAGGATTGTTCTTGTGGTGGCAGTTTCTAAGGTATGATTTGTATGTCCTAGATGGAGATTTTTTTATGCCATCTGGAATTTTGGTGATAAGGGAAAGCATAAAGCAAATTAAAATTTCACATCAGTGTCATTGATCAAGGTACAAACCAACAAATTCTTTTTTGGCATCAAGCCCTGTGCCAGTGGAAGGAAATATAGCAGAGATTTTCCCACCCAACTTTCTCTTCAAAGAAATCAGTGACAATGGTGATCTTTTCATGGCTAATCTTATAATTGTTATACACTTAGTGACACTGCAGAAGTCTAAGGGGGAAGAAGGATGGGGGTGGCTAAACCAATCAAGTTGTGGTTCTGGGAATGCCTTTGATGTTTTCATATTAAGATCTAAAGGTCGCAACAGCGGAATTCAAGGAGAGACTTGATGGTGAGGGATTTGTCTCTGCTTTCAAAGGATTTGTAGAAGATGCACTAGATTGCAAAAAATGGGTTGGGTGAAAGGATGCAGGAGTTTTTAGAAGTTGAGACAATAGGAAGCATACACCATCTCAATTTTGTAAGGTTGATAGGATTTTGTGCAGAAAAATCACTGAGTCTTTAGTTTATGAATGCGTGAACAATGTTGCTTTTGAAAATTGGATTTTCTATAGCAGCCAGAAGCCTGTCTTGATTGGAAAAACCAGAAAAAAAATACTATACTTGACATAGCCAAAGGATTGGCCTATCCTCATGAAAATGGCTGACAGAGAACGGTACATCTGGATATAAAGCTGCAGACCATACTCTCGGTTTGGGTTATCTAAGCTAATAGACACAGATGAGAGCCAAGTGCCTTCACAATGAGAGGAACTTCTGGGGTATCTTGCTCCAGAGTAATGGGAATAAAAAATCACAATGAAAGTTGTCATTTAAAGTTTTGGAGTTATCTTTCTTGGAATAGTTAGTGGAATGAAACTTTGGTTTGCACTCAGTTCGAATCTAGCTTAAATATGCTTAGAGTGTTGATGTTTGGAAAACTTGGATGGCATGCAAAATCTTGGAGAAATGCTGAGGATGATCAGGGTTGGAGATTGGTGTTTGCAGGATGACCATACCAGAAGACCACCCATGTCAGTTGCTGTGAAGGTTCTGGCTGGAGTAATGGAGGCGGAACCCACCATCAGGTATAATAAGTGTTACTCATGCACTAGTTCCTTCTTATAGCCACTGCTTGAGTTTCTACTCCTGTAAAAGTATCTGTTCTTCCTAATCCGAGATGAGAGAATGATCTTTTAAGGTAAAAAGAAAAGAAATTCTATTTATTCCTTCATCACTGAATTAAACCAAATGACATTTATGATTTGATTTTGTTATATTTCCATATTGTGATATCAGTGTTCACTACTAAGGGTCTCCAAAAAGCCCGCGGCCCGAGCCTGGCCCGAGCCCGTTTTTGGGCGGGCCGGGCTGTAGGCCTAATTTTAGGCCCGGCCCGTAGGCCCGCCCCTTAAAAAAAAAAACTACAAAAATAAAAAATATTAAAAAAAATATTCATTTCAAAATTTTATTCATTGAATGTATAATTACATTTGAAAATGTGGGAAAAGTTTACATCACTACAAAATAAATACATCCCAACTAGGTTGGCACCTATTTATTTGTCAATCATCTGTATTTTTCAACCACAAAAAATAAAAATAAAAATATAATATACATTTAGTCATTATTTTCTGGCGGTGATGGCGAACTATCATGCATCCATGAAGATCTTGATAATTTTAAAGATTCCATATCGGCAAGCATCTCTGTTTCTCGAATGGAATCGTACATCCTTTTATCTGCTATTTCTCAATCTTTCACACATATCCCTGCCTCAATAACATTTGGCGCTAAGTTGCATCGTTTTTTACTAACTACTCTTCCACCTGCACTAAAAGCAGCTTCTGATGCAACTGTACTCACAGGAACTGTTAGTACATCGCGAGCAATTATAGAAAGCACAGGATATTTGTGTTGATGTGATTTCCACCATATTAAAATATCAAAATCTTCTTGATCTTCAAATGAAATTATATCAGTATTAAGATATTTATCTAAATCAGATGTATTATTTGGAGAACTATTTGTTGTCTTTTTTCGACTTTTCAACATTTCTAGAGCTCTTTTATAAAAAGATGAGGAGTTTGTAGATGTAGGTGGTAATTTAATAGTATTAATATCATTACCATATTTTTCTTTATAATAGTTATATAAATTATATAATAATGAATTTATTTCATTTTTAATTTCTTCAATTTTTATTTGGTCATTAAAATAAATAATTGTTAACCATTCATCCAAAGCTTCAAATTTCAATCTAGGGTTCACAATTAAAGCAATATAAAAAAATTAAAGGTATTTCTCCCCAATATTTTCTAAATTTTTCTATCATTGCAAATATTGTATCATTAAATATTTCAAAACTTAAATATTTTTGAAGTACAATAAAAATATTAGTTATTTGCGTAATAACTCGATTTGAAGTTGGATAATATACATCACAAAAAATGTTTGTTGAAGTATCAAAAATTTCAAAAAGATCTCTTAAAAGATCTGCAATATGTCAATCATAATCATTTAATGCATAAATATCTGCTTCACAATCATTGTTAATTAATTGTGTTTCATATAATTCGACTACTTTTCTATATTTTGTAAAAGTTTATATGTGGAATTCCATCTAATGGTCATATCCAAATTTATATTTTTTCTTTTCATATTTAACATTTTGCAACAATCAAAAAATAATTCATGTTTTGCTTGAGAATTATTAATACTATATGCAATGCCTCTAATTTTTTCCAATGTACTATCAACATTTTTTAATCCATCTTTTACAATTAAATTTAAAATATGTGCACAACAACACACATGAAATATTTTAGCATGATCTTCTTTTACTTGTCAATATAGTTTTAGTCTATGTATTGTTGCATCATTATTAGCAGCATTATCTAATGTTATTGTCAATATTTTATCACGAATGCCTAAATCTATAATTTCATCATTTATTAAAGATGCTATATTTTTGCCACTATGTGGAGCATTTATTAATTTAAATGAAATTATTCTTTTATTTAATTTCCATTCATTATCAATGTAGTGAGCAATTATACATAAAAAACCAATGTGAGTTAAAGATGTCCAAATATCATATGTTAAACAAATATTTCCTTCAAAATTTGCAAAAAAAAATTTTTAAATTTCTTTTTGTGTATAAATTTTTTTCATAATATCTCTTTTAACTGTATTTCCAGACCAACTTTTAAATTGAGGATTAATACCTCGTTGAATTGTTCCTGAAAAATCATGAGTTTCCATCATGTTGAAAGGTTGTTCTGCTCTTATTATATAATCAATCATTTCTTCACGACAGTTAGATTCATCATAAGAAAATGTTTTTAAATTTCCACTTTTATTTTTACCTAATTACATATAATTTATAATATCTACATTATTTTTAGTTTTACAATTTTCATGATATTTTTTTAAATGATTTGTGCTTGCATTTGAGCCACCAGTAAGAAATTTATTACAAATTTTACATTTTGCTTTTATTTCTTTTTTATTATTTTCTAAAATTATTTCTATTCTATCAAAAAAATTCCATATATTTGAAGTAAATTTTTTGTTTGATGATATTTCATCACATGGACTAGATGAAGAAGCACTTGTCATATTATAATTATTGATAAAATATTATGCCAAAAATAATAAAGTAATAAATATAAAAAAAAATGTAACAAAAAAATAAAGTAGTAGGGGTGAAGTATGTTACTCAATTAGAGAACCGATGCAGAAATTCCTAGCAAATTTGAACTCTTTGAGCCACCAATGCTTGTTTTGCACCACCAACAATATTGTATAATTTGAGGGAAAAATAAAAGAATTTGAAATATTGTAGAATGTGAGAGAAATAGATAGAGAAATAGAGAGAATTTGATGAAAAAATGAAAAGGAAAAAAATGTATTTATAGGAAGGTTAAAAAAAAAAAAAATCAAAATAATTGGTCATGTGACCGTTGGAGGCTTAGCTCCAACGGTCACATGGGCTGGAGCTAGGCTCCAACGGTCACATGACCGTTGGAGCCTTTAATTTTTTTAAAAAAATAATATACTTTATTTTTATATACATATAACTAACTCAATTAATAAACATAAAAAGAATGTAGTTTAGTTGGTTAGACCCTTAAGGTTTAAGCATGAGGGAAGGGGTTTGAATCCCCCCTCTCCCTTCCTTTGGTTTCATTTTGGCTTAAATAAAAAAGCCCGCCCGCCAACCCGCGGGCTCATAGGCCGGGCCGCGGGCCTAGCATTTTAGCATGGCCCGGCCCGCCCGTTGGAGACCCCTATTCACTACAACCTCTTTTGAAATCAAATTATTGATCACATCATACTTACAAGTGCTTATTCAATTTTCTTATCGGCAAAGCTTGGTTCTTTTAATGATATAAGAATAAATTAGACAGAAATCACTTGGAAGGAGGAATTGTGCTTGATCATTTGGACTTCATATGTATATGCAGGTCCAGTTGCTAACCTCTTGTTAAAGTGTCTTGAGGGTTGTGGCAGGTATGGGGAAGATTAGGTCCATATGGGTAGCAAATTTAGAACTTCAAGAAAAAGTAGGTCAATGGTCAATTTCCACCTAACATAGCAGGGCTGACACCTTTAATTTAAATAATTTATTGCATCTTCCGAGCAATGTCTTACATTGACTGGAATCTTTATGCTCGCCGTTTCTCTCTCCCCTTTCTTTTCTCTAATGAATCATCCACACATAAGAGCAGCAAGAGTTTACCCATGAAATGCATAGCTAGGTTTTGAACACTTCTGTCAAATACGTATGATCCGCCTGCTTCATTTGCTTTTTTTTTTTACTAGTATTATTTTCAGTGTATTCTTTTCCAAATCTTGTGTTGCAATATTTTCCCTCTTGAACCTTTCTGCCCTCTATAAGCTAAACCTGCAAGTATTCTGTTAGAAAAGAAGACAAATCGTAGTGAAAGTAGACTCCATTTTTTATGTTATGGCTGTTCCCTTCTTGTATTTGATCTTTATCACTCTTACTAGTGCTTGCTTTGGAAGTTATTCAACCATCATATTCAATGGAAGTTATTCAACTTCAATGGCGGGGAGTGGTTTCTACCTTAATTCAAGCCTTTCTCCAACAGGGTACAACAAGAATTCAATCAATGTGACCGCATGTCCTGGTGATTCATCAACAGTGAGAGTAGTCCCCTCAAGGCAGAACAGTGTTAGCTTTGTTCAAACCGTCATAAGCTCTTCACACAATACTGGTGGTACTCCATACGTCACAGCCAATGGAAGCTCTGCACAGAATACTGGTGATGTTCCAACTGTCATAGCCAATGGAAGTTATTCAACTTCAATGGCGGGCAGTGCCTTCTACCTTAATTCAAGCCTTTCTCCAACATGGTACAACAACAATTCAATCAATATGACCACATATCCTGGTGATTCATCAACAGTGAGAGTCGTCCTCTCAAGGCAGGAC